>NC_063178.1:48546771-48598084 GCF_023159225.1 Perognathus longimembris pacificus | reverse complement strand
ATTCAGTATTCATTTCTATGGCCCAGCCACAGAACATTTGTTTTCTAGATAAGCTCTTTAAGGTAGGCACTTTTATCCACAATTTACAATGAGAAAAATGAAGACTTATAGAGATTAGCTAGAAGTGACATTTTGGGAAGTCTATTTTCAATTCCTGACTTGAGTCTTACTAATGTTAAATGTACTTGACAAAGCCTCTTATAAGCAGCACAGAATCTCAGAGATAGTGGCTATGGGCAGGGAGAAATTTGGAAGAAAGCTCCCAAATCCAGATTTATTTTCAAAAGTTTGACTCCATTATTCTACTAAATAGAAATTTCCTTTTCTCTTTTTCAGGACTTGTTCCATTCTGTCTCCCAGAGATCAAATATAATAAATTGGGATGAATATACTTTATATACTACCATAGAAAATTCTTACAGGGTGAATTATGAATTCAATTAAAAGAATTTCCCAGACTTTTAGACTATTAATTATGAAGAGATGCATATATGTTTAGATAAATATATACTATTGGAACTAGCAAAGAAAAATTGTGCTTACCTGAAAAATTTAATTTTTCATCACTAAAAAATACTAGGTATCCTAGATATTTTATGTGTATATTAACATCATATATAATCATTATATATTTGGAACACTCCTTCAGTTCCTGATGTCAATAAATTGAGCTTTTTGTAGGTTGTCAAAACAAACAAACAAAATCCTACAATATTGCCCATGGCTTCTATTGGGAACCATTTCTCTGTTCTACCAGAAAAGTTATGAGAATTTCAACGAGGCTTGGAAAACAGATGGGAAGTGCGTTAAGTTTCTGTGTAATGAAGTGAGAATTTATGAGTTCCTACTTTCAGGGAAAATATGTATAACCTGTGTCTGTGGTATGACTTTAATCTTATAGGGCTCAAAACAACAGCAAACATCAAAACAAAGTTTTGACTCCTATGTAAATCTATGTAAGTGTTGGGATCCATCTTTCCCCTTGATGGAAGGGGCTTGATGCACCTCCCCCAGCCCTGGGGAATGCGGCCCTGCTACCCCCTCTGGATCGGAATCCAGAGGAACCGGTTGGGCAAACCGCCCCCAACCCAACCCACGCTAGCCCGCCTGGCGCCTACCAACCCCACCCTGGTTCGGCACCCTGGTTCGGCACGCTCGAGTGATGTTAGCCCTTGGGGGTCAGGTGATATCTTTCAGCCTATCGACATCCTGGCCAAACCCCTCCCTTGGAATCATCTCCCCTTGTCCTCTTAATAAAGTCAGTTCGCTCTAAGAAGCTGACCCTGTTGCATGTGTACGTTGGAGGCGGGCACACATCTGCAGCTGATCCCGTGCGTGTCAGGTCGGAGCTGACCCCCCGTTCCACTCCAACTTACCTGCAGGTCGGGTGATTAGGGGAGAGGGCAAGAAAGGAGGGTGGAAAGAAAGAAGGAAGAGTCCGAGCCGGGAGGGGCAAAAAACCCCAACATTGTGGCGCCCACGTGGGTTGCACGAATCCACGCGAGGAAGCCCGGCTCCCGTCCGACCCTGACGAAAACAGGTTGGAAATGCTGAGACACGTGATCCTCCCACCCCAGGTAAGAGGATGGGACAAGTCCAGAGTCAGCAAAACAGTTCGCCCCTTAAAATCCTAAAGTTCACCCTCCAAAACGCGGGGATTAATATCTCAGAGCCCTGCGCCATACGAATTTGGGAGGAATTGACCCACAGGGTACCGTGGCTAACTGGATCCAACACGGAGGTAGAAACGACAAAATGGGGAAAACTCCCACTGCGAGCCATTAAGACCCGCAAGGCGTGCCTCTCTTGGGACCCCGGCGGGGAATCCCTGGATTCAGGAGAGACCAGCCGGAGGGAATTTTGATTTGGAGGGAGCCCCGACGCCCCACTCCGAGAAGCCCAGGGACAAAAGCACGTTTGGTCCCTGTGACCCCCCCCCCCAACCGCGGCAGCCGGGAGATGAGCAGCGCAGCCGCAGGCTTGCTAGCCCTCCCCCATGGGAGGCTCAGTTTGGCTCTTTATATATGCAGATTTTGGCAGCCCGAGCTGTGGCGGCGGCAGCGCCCTGGAGCAAAAAAAAAAAAAAACAAAAAAAGAAACGGCCTGGCCACTTTTAAATTCAGAGGCCTTCATGGGAGTTGCAGGAAACTACAGATTTCCATGAGTTCTGGAGGAAGGTTCTTCAGAGAGGCGGGCTGAACGCGCCCTGGGCAAAACATCTGCTTTACGGCCTGACTTTCAGATTCCCCACCAACCAAGGCAATAAACAGCCTGAAGCCCCTTGCTGGGCAGTCCCCATTGCCCCTGAGATAAGGCCAGAGACAGTAATCATGATATTTGGAAAGAAATTCCGATTCTTAATTGATACAGGAGCAGATCGGACCATATGCATTTAAATGGACAACATTATTATTGGATCAGCAGATGTTCAAGTGCTAGACTTGGCCTATAGCAAGGCCCAAACACTCCTTCAAAGAGGAGGGCTACGTATAGCCAGTGACAAGGTTCAGAAAGTATACCCCTTTAAGATCTTGGGGGCAGAGCTTAAACTAGACTCTGTATGCCCACTCAAGCCCCAGCTATCCTTCCAGGCAACTTATACTCTGGTGGAGATGCAAAGACTGTTAGGTGAAATTAATTGGCTAACACCTTGGCTTCAACTGCCTACAGAAGAGCTGATTCCGCTCCATGACTCTTTGAAGGGCAAAGCACCCACTGATGTTATTAAAATAACTCCATCACTTCAAACAGCCTTCCAGAAAATACAATTGGCCTTAAATAAGGCACAGCTGGCACGCTACAAGCCTGAGTGCCCACTTTGCCTTTGGATCCTCCCCGGGTCTGAACTTTCCTCAGCTGTAATTACGCAATCAGGCGAGCCCCTTCAATGGGTGCACGCATCAGTGGGAGGAGATCCCAGGGTTTATTCCCAGCTAGACCAGCTAGCTGACTTGGTAATTAAGGGCAGGGATACTTCCCTGAGACATTATGGGAGAGATCCTGACGTGCTAACTATTTCCTACCGGTTGTCAGATTTTGAATGGGTCAGAAGAAATAATGCACGTGTCTCTAGTGCCCTGGAGGGCTTTAAGGGAAAGATAGATTGCCACTATGGCACTTCAAGATGGGTGACCTCATTTTCCAGGCTACAATGGACACCCCCTGTGCTTTTCTCTACCAAGCCTCTTGTCAAGGCTGCCAATGTGTTTACAGATGGGGGATGAGCCGGCTCTGCCGTAGTGGTGCGCTCCGCCTCGCCCCCTGCCGGTGGGGAAGAGAACACCCATTACTTTGAAGCCGTCACTGGCTCTACACAATTTAAAGAGTTGTACGCAGTTGCCTTGGCTCTGACCCATGATAAACAGCCAATGAACTTGTTCTCTGATAGTCTGTATGTGGTTAATTTGCTACCCAACCTGGTATGTTCATATATCAAATTGGATGAAAACCCAATCACTCCTCTGATGATCCAAGTCAGGTCTCTGTTAAAAGAGTGGAGTGAGCCTATATTGTTATAGCACCTTCGTGGACACCAAGGACTGCCTGGGGAACTGGCACAAGGTAATCGCTCTGGCACGTGTTGGGCCTCTCTGCATACTGGAGAAAGAGCACGGAATGCTGAAAGCCACTTCTTACAATGCTTTGCTATCCTAGGGCTGCCTTTACAGGTTAAAACAGATAATGGAACTTGTTTCACCAGTAAGCCTTTATAGGCATTTTTCCAAATGTGGAATATTAAACATATCACTGGAATACCCTATAACCCAAAGGGTCAAGCCATAATTGAGAGGCATAATAAGACCCTGAAGGATCAATTATTAAAACAAAAAGGGGGGGAAGCCCCCATGACCAGCTGAGGACAGCGATGTTTACATTGAATATTTTAAATTTCTCTAAGGACCAACCTCTGTCGGCTTTCCAGAGACACTGGTCAAGCCAAACACCCTACTTAAAAGTGGAGGTCCAGTGGAAGGATCCTCTGACAGAGGCATGGCGTGGCCCAGATCCACTTATCAGTGCCGGAAGGGGTTTCGCCTGTGTTTTCCCCACTGGGGAACTGAATCCAATCTGGATACCGGCTAGAGATGTAAAATATTGTCCATCAGAATGACCACCCAAGGGCACCTGCCCTTGAGGGATGTCTCCCCTTGTTTCCTCTCAGGAAAACAAAGACCGAGGTGGAATTTTCTAAGAAGAAACGGGAAAGCCTGCCTGCACCAGCGATGGACCCAGTGTCGGCCCTGTTTCTTCCCTGGACCCTGCCTGACGCCCTTTGGAGTAACATTTGCTGTGGCAGCGTGGCCCACAGCCTTGCACAAGGACCAAAGGGAAATGTTGCACGGTTGTTCCTCCCTTCGCTCCCCCCTTTGCTGCTTATCTCGGGGGTCCCCATTGGAGGGAAATAGGAGCTAAAGGACTTGGACACTTTAACGTTTTTATGATAAATGTTTTCAATAAGCAAGGGATTGGCACCTTGCTGCATTGTTTACTATGAAGTGTTTACTAACCTCAGTTGTTAAGTTACCAGCATCCTGGCTGCCACATCGCCAGGACCTGAACCTGCCCCTCTACCTCACCACCGAGGGAAGGAAGAGCCATCTGCGCTACCTTAAGCGACACCAGACTGGACCAGAATTCCTCTGTTTTCCATGGACTGACCCAGATAAGAGACCCTCCATTGCCTTGTGCCTATGTTGTAATTGCTCATGTGTTACAGTTGCTCATGTTTGCATTTGCCTTGTATTACGATTGCTTATGCTCATGTCTGCTTTATGCTCCCATTTACATTATGTTTACATTGGGTCTCTTATTGTAAGCGATGGGCCAGAGATGTCTAGGTACCAAGCGGCCTTTGGCCTTCTAGCCATATAAGAACCCCATGAGGCTCGTCACTCGGCCCCTAGGACCTGCTGCTTACTGAGGTCCGCTGGCATGGGAGAAAATTATAAGGGCTTTCTTTCGAGTGCCAATCCCACTCTCTCCAAGGCCTCTCATCGGGCCCGCCAGCTCGGCAGGAAGGTCAGCCTGAAGAGCTAGGGCATTAGCCCAAGACTGGTAAGACTCCCCTTGGGGGGGGGGGCAACCTAAGACACGGCACGCTCTCAAGTAGGGCGCCTGCTGCTGTTTGAAAAATAAATAAATAAATATAAAAGAGGCAGATGTTGGGATCCATCTTTCCCCTTGATGGAAGGGGCTTGATGCACCTCCCCCAGCCCTGGGGAATGCGGCCCTGCTACCCCCTCTGGATCGGAATCCAGAGGAACCGGTTGGGCAAACCGCCCCCAACCCAACCCACGCTAGCCCGCCTGGCGCCTACCAACCCCACCCTGGTTCGGCGCGCTCGAGTGACGTTAGCCCTTGGGGATCAGGTGATATCTTTCAGCCTATCGACATCCTGGCCAAGCCCCTCCCTCGGAATCATCTCCCCTTGTCCTTCTCTTAATAAAGTCAGTTCGCTCTAAGAAGCTGACCCCGTTTGCATGTGTACGTTGGAGGCGGGCACACATCTGCGGCTGATCCCGTGCGCGTCAGGTTGGAGCTGACCCCCCCGTTCCACTCTAACTTACCTGCAGGTCAGGTGATTAGGGGAGAGGGTGAGAAAGGAGGGTGGAAAGAAAGAAGGGAGAGTCCGAGCCGGGAGGGGCAAAAAAACCCCAACATATAAGGTTTTAATACAGTTTTGAGATTTTCTCACAATCAAGGAGTGAAACACTCTGCCACACTTCTAAATCTGTAATGCAAGTAATACAGCAATACACATAATTATATACTCCAAAGAAAGCATATTTTTGTTACATATACTCTGATTATAAAATATTTGTCTTGAGAATGTCTTTCTACCACCAATCTATTATATATATGCTGTCTCTCTCTTCCTACATACCTACTTGTACTCTGTTGAAAGTTCTATCCTTTTTATTCTATAATATAAGAACTGAATTTGCTCATTTTCAAAAGAAAAGGTCGCCAAAAGAAACTGGTCGCCAAATTTAATCACATTTTATGATCTATGTTTCAGATTATCTTACCTCTTTAATTAATTTTGATGAGAAAAGCATTACTCTTAGGTTCATATGACCATATCAAATAGAGCTTATCAAAATGAACTTCAAGAAAAGGAAACAATAATTTTCAATAATGTACTGTTTGGAGCTTTTTTTTTTTTTTTTTTTTTTGCCAGTCCTGGGGCTTGGACTCAGGGCCTGAGCACTGCCCCTGGCTTCTTTTTGCTCAAGGCTAGCACTCTGCCACTTGAGTCACAGCGCCACTTCTGGACATTTTCTGTATATGTGGTGCTGGGGAATTGAACCCAGGGCTTCATGTATAAGAGGCAAGTACTCTTGCCACTAGGCCATATCCCCAGCCACGAAGCTATTTTTTTGGAATTCTTTTTCACTTTGGATTATGCCGTTTCTCACTATCTTTTTATTTCTGTATCCTTTGTCTTGTATATGTGTTTACATTTATCTGATTTGGGGAAGGGCAGGGGAATCACAGCAACAGCAGAACAACAGGTGAACCAATGCAACAGTGATACTCACTACACAATATGTTGGAGGGGAGGGGTGTAGGGGGAAAGCAGGAGAAAATGAAGAAGGGGTAACACTGTTCAAAAAGAAGTGTACCTTACTTATGTAACTGTATCCCCTCGGTATATCACCTTTACAACAAAAAACAAAGTAAAAAAACTAAAAAATTAAACAGAAAGTATTTCTTCATTTATTATTAATTTACTTCTTTAGGGCTTTATTATAAACAATCATAATTTCAAAAATACAACATACTTTTATTATGTCAATGTCCTTCTGTTGGAAGCTAATTTCCACTGTAATATGGAAATCTGTTTGATGCACAGACTTAAGAAGTGTTGAGATCATTAAGGTGCTGCCCTCAAGAATGAGATCAGCTTGATCTCTGAAGTGGCTTTGATCTTAGAGCAAGCTTCCCACCCACATAAAACATCTCTCTCTCTGTCTCTGTCTCTGTCTCTGTCCCTCATCCCTTTCTCTTCATTTTCTTGGCCTTCTGTCTCCTGTGTGGTATCATGACCATCCATAATATGATACTGTTAAACAACAAAGAAAAGTTGTCACCTGATGTCCATGTTCTGGTGACTTCCTGACCTCCAGCACAGTGAGGAAATATGTGTTTGCTTGCTGGAAACTGCCACATCTCTGGCATAGCAACGCAAACAGTTAATAAGATACTTGTCACGGATGAAAAACTCTCAAGGAGCTTCCACTGCCAATTTAAACATATTTACTGTAATTGTTACATGTCTATGTTCTCACAACTGGAATAAGTACACATAAAGACAAAGTGGTAAATATTCTGCTCAAAAAGAAATTTTCTGCTCAAAAAGAATACTTTATTTTCCAAATATTTTATTTTCCAGAGGAGTTACAGTTTCATAAGTAAGACAGTGAGTACATTTCTTATCCAAATTGTTACCTCCTCCCTCATTTTCCCCTCACTTCCACCTCCACATTTTCTTCTCCCCCCCCCCCCATGAGTTGTATAGTTGGTTTCCACCATAAAGTTTTGTAAGTATTGTTGTTGCATTGGTTTGTCTTTTTATCCTTTGTCTAGATTTTGGTATTCCCTTTCCCTTTCCTAATTCCAATACACATATATGCAATATCCAGGGTATTAAAATCAGTTACTGTGCTATCAGGGTAAAATCATGGTAAGGGAACACAGAAAAATAAACAGAGGGAGAGATAGAGAGAGAAAAAAGAAGGGCACGTTTCACATGGCATGTTGAAAATAACTACAAGAGTGGTATACTACTTGTTTTCATAACCTGAAGTTCATTTCGCTTAGGATCACCTTATGTGCTCATAAATTTTTGACTGTGCTAGCCTCAAACTCTCAAAATAGCTGTGATTATAGGCATGAAGCATTGTATTGAGCCTCCTGTGGATATTTATTATTTTCTCCACACTGGGACATTTTATGATTTAGTCTTGTTATATTACTATATATTTAATGAATACTAGGAATCATTTATATTTTAAATATTAACAAATATAAATTTACATGCATATGCATACTCATAAAACACAAGTGGTCATTCTGATAAGATAAAGACAGCATAGTTACAATATTCCAGCATACTTAAAAATTGCATAAGATAAAGTAAAAATAATTGACTTAATTCATTTTTTACAATATACTATGATATTCTATGAAATAATATGATTATTAAACATGATTTAAAATAATTTGAGTTTGTACCTATATTTAAAAGGAATAAATAATAAAATAGGGTCAGTTTTTAAAATATTTTAAGTTATTATTTGCAATGCAAATTTAAGAGCCCAAATGATCCATCTATTTTTCAAGATGTTATTCTAGTGTGGTACAAATTTAGTCCATAAGGAATTAAATTAAGAAATGCAATTACTTGTCTGTAGTTCATTTAAACTGATTCCTTTCCATAAAACCTCATCATTAAGGTTGTAAAGTGAATTTATTGCGCTGGTCTCCAGGGTATTTCATGTAAATGGAGAATGTGAATGCACTTTTTGGCTTCCCAGAATTTCTTCCTCTGTTTCTTAATAGTATCAATGTAATTACGGGGTAAATTAGATGATAGATTGCTTGTGTTTACCTTAGCTTCAATCTGTTTAGTATCTGCATTCTGAAACAAAAATTTGATTTTGCTCTTGCTATCATCCAAAGAGCCTTTAAACTGAGAAAATTTATATCTCCAAAGTACAGCCTAAAAGAAAAAAGAAAATAGAAACATATGCAAGTCAATTAATTAATATCGACATTCAATCCAAGAAATAGTTCTCATTGAAATGATTGTGCTATATTCCAGTAATAAAGGGTGAACTAAAATATCATGATCACAAGGTATAACTTAATATTCAACATATTCTTAGGTATCTAAAAATAACTTAACCACCTATGAAAATTATACATTTGCATATAAAAGTTACATGCATGGGTTGAGAATATGGCCTAGTGGTAGAGTGCTTGCTTCATATACATGAAGCCGTGGGTTCAACTCTTCAGCACCATATATACAGAAAAAGCCAAAAGTGGTGCTGTGGCTCAAGTGATGGAGTGCTAGCCTTGAGCAAAACGAAGCCAGGGAAAGTCCTCAGGCCCTGAGTTCAAGCCCCAGGACCGGCAAAAAAAAAAAAAAAAAAAAAGGTGACATGAAAATGTCAGACAGTTGAATGAATATAAGTTTGATCAATAAATAGGTTTCAGTATTTTGGAATGTTTGATTATAGAATCATAGTAGGTTTCTTTTTTTTTTCTTTTTTTTTTTTTTTTGGCCAGTCCTGGGCCTTGGGCTCAGGGCCCGAGCACTGTCCCTGGCTTCTTCCCGCTCAAGGCTAGCACTCTGCCACTTGAGCCACAGCGCCGCTTCTGGCCGTTTTCTGTATATGTGGTGCTGGGGAATCGAACCTAGGGCCTCGTGTATCCGAGGCAGGCATTCTTGCCACTAGGCTATATCCCCAGCCCCATGGTTTCTTTTTTAATCAATAGAAGTGAAGTGATTTGCACTGACAATTTTGGAGCTTTCATTTAAAGCTTAAACCACGGATTGGTTGCTTTCTCCAGCTGACACATTGCTTGAATAAATCATTAATGTAAGAGCATCTTTGGGGCTCTCATGAATGTGAGCCCAAATGAGCATTCTGCAAGCCTTCTACATAAAGTGAATATTATAATACCCTTGAGGAAGAAATACAGAATTCTACAAATACAAATACTTGTACTTGAAAGCAATATAAATCTAGTTCTAACTTAAAAAGTGGAGGTAAAAAAATCAACTTGACAATTGGTGAAAATTATAAATTATGATTTCCCGACGGCTCCCGACAATGATTCCTTAAGCCTTCTGTTTCATAACTCTCCATGTGTGTGTGTGTGTGTGTGTGTGTGTGTGTGTGCGTGTGTGTGTTGATCAAACACTACCAACTAATTACCAAGAAGCCGGGGGGGTGGTACTGTGGCTCAAGTGGTAGACCACAGGGACAGTACCCAGGCCTAGAGTTCAAGCTCCTGAACTATCTCACACAGTGCAGTAGTTTCGTTTTCATCATAACATTCATTCACTTGGGTCACTTGTATATTATGTAAAGAAAGGCATTCAACAAATTATGTTTTATGATGAATATTTTTAATCTATATATTTTTATTACCTTGGCAGTGACAGTTCTTCCAAATTCTCTAGGTCCAAGTCAATATTTCCCCTAGGATGTTCAGGAAGAATGTATGTTATATTTAAGAGATAAGAAAAGAAAAGGAGAAGATAACTGAGTTGGCATAGCCTGGGAACTGCTGAGCTGAGCCTAATTTAGTGTGTTTCTTTGGGGGTCAGAGCTTCTCCAAAGTTTTTTTTTTTTTTTTTTTTTTGCCAGTCCTGGGCCTTGGACTCCGGGCCTGAGCACTGTCCCTGGCTTCTTCCCGCTCAAGGCTAGCACTCCGCCACTTGAGCCACAGCGCCGCTTCTGGCCGTTTTCTGTATATGTGGTGCTGGGGAATCGAACCTAGGGCCTCGTGTATCCGAGGCAGGCACTCTTGCCACTAGGCTATATCCCCAGCCCTCTCCAAAGTTTTTGCAACTGGGATAGATGATGGGGCAGGCTGCTGTCTCCTCATGTCCACACGCGCTCTCACACACACTCATACACACACACTCACCCTCTCTTACACAGCTGTGTACTGTTCTGCCCTTTGTGCCTGGAACATGGATGGGATGTGGAGGCGGGAGAGGAGGATGCCAGGAGGACTGGAGCAGGCCCCATGTAGATCTCATGGCAGAGCTCTAGATGTCCACCCCACATCCCAGCTCCCACGGAACAGGGGCATGGTGTCTGGACACTGAGCTCTCCCACTAGGCCACTCCTGTTCTGACTCACTTCCAAGCTGGACCTTGACTCCCAGATGTGCCTGCGCCCTCTACTCTCAGAAGGAGACACTGGACCCTTCAAGCCCGGAGGCCTCTCCACTGACCTCTGGGAAGGAGACACTGGACTCTGCAAGCCCCAAAGGCCTCTCCCTGCATCTCAGCCTTCCCTCTGGAAAGGTACATCCTTTATTTTGAAGTAAGACATTTAATTTCTTCTGCTGAGGCCTTGTTATTTTGTAAAGATGATGGCGATGCTGGTGCCCGTGGGGGTGATGAAGCAGCTTACGTTGACAGAGCACTGACCGTGAGCCGGCACTGTGTCACCCCCTGGGAAGTAGGTGCTATTACAAATGGGGACCTGAGTCCAGCACTTGAGTGGCTGGAGTGTGGAGCGAGAGAATCAGGTCAGCCTGGGCTGTGATGGGATGATGAGATCCATCACATCAGGGTTATCATGAATGCAGAAATAAGAAGAGAGAAGTCCTGGGAGCATGGCACAGAACGCATGGGAAATGGGGAGGAAAGTACAGTAGAAAGGGCCCAACCGCTGCAATTGACACAGAACAAACTCAGCAACTCAAGGACAGCAGAGAGGAGGGAAGAAATGAGAAAATGAAGGAACACATTACATGAAGCAAAAGAAAAGAAATGTCGAAGAAAAGGGAACTCGTCCTGGATCTTTCTTCCCTCCTAAAGGAATGTCCCTTTTAATCAGGTCTGTCTGTCTTTTTTTACAGATTCAAATGGTTTGTTTGCATGAATTATAATCACATTTGCAAAAGTGCATGAAGCATCTGGGAATAACATAATTGTAAAAAGACACTATTTGGCAAGAAGACCAGGTCTTTGGTCAGGCTGCTCAGATGTCTACCATGTCCAGCAGTGCAGAAAGATGGAGCTCAGAGGCGACTTCCTCTTTGCGTGAGCTCTGGATCAGCTTTTCCAGGTGCTTCAGCCGTTCAGTCAGAGAGGTGCCCAGTGGCTCTGGAGGCCGCAGCTGCTCCCTGGTCCTTGCAGTCCGTGGACGAGTTACGGTAGATGCTTGCGCCATGGACTCAATAGTACCAGGAAGAGATACTAGTGTCTGGGGAAGGTAGAGGGGAAGGGAAGTGGAATCGGTCCATGAACCCAAGTCTTGAGACAACCACTGCTGAAGTTGTTCTTCAAACCTCTTGTTCTCCTCCTTCTCCAGCAGCAGGCTCCCGGACAGACGCTGGATGAGGAGCTCCTCAGCAGGGGCTCCGAGCATCAGGTCCTCTGCACCGGGCCTCCCCTTCGGGCCACACTCTGTCCTCCTCTTCCCTTGTTGGTGCAGTTGAAGCAATGGAGTAGGAACATGGGTTGCCGAAGGACAGAAGGACTTTATCCCAACACGTGGCCGAGTCAGCTGTAGCTCCTTCCATGTCTGTGCTCTGGCTTGTTTCCATGACAAAGGAACATCAAATTTTTTCAACTCATTTTTAAAGAAATAGACACAGACCTGCCCATCTTGGCTGAGCGCCTGTGACGTGAGAGGGAGCAGAGGGGGTGTCCAGTCCCTCAGCTTGTGGTCGATGCACAGGGCGAGGACGTCGTCCCAGGGAACCTCGGCCACCGAGGGCCCTGCCTGCCGGCTCCGGGAGAAGCTCTTGCTCTTCCAGCGGAGGTAGGTCTGGCGGAGCAGGCTTTCCACCTGGGAATGGAGCACTGGCCACGTCTGCCGGGAGCTGGGGATCTGGGAGGCGTACTGGAGCACCATGGAGCACATGGGGAGCCAGGGAGCTCCTGGGGGTGGAAGGGCCAACTGAGGCAGCTGGAACCCAAGGACAGCCTGCTTTAGCCAGGCCAGGTGCTCCGGGGCGTTCCAGTGCAGGTGAGGAAGCCACGGCCGGCCTCCCGCCTCGGCGAACTCAGGGACAGGCCAGGAGAGCTGACCAAGCTTCTCTGAGGATGCCACAGAGGCCAGGAATTGCAGAACGCTGTTGAAGAGCTCCACGATGGCTCCCGGCTCCTGGGACGCCAGGCCAGCCAGGCGCCGCTCCTTTCGATCCTGGAAAAATCGGCCACTGAATGCCAGGCTGACGCCATCCTCAACATACTGAGTGAGAGTCTGGCAGCAAAGGTCCGGGGCGTGAGGGCAGCGTGAGACCAGCCACTGGGCCACATGGGTCACCTGCTCCGTGGCACGTGCATCATGGATGGAATCGGGGATCTCAACCACCATATACTCGGACACCAGCTTAGCTGACACCAGATCCTGCAGCATCAAGCCATCTTCCACCTCCTTCCCCGGTCCATGTCGTCTGGAACTGGGAACCAGAACCACCAGTGGGAGTGCGGGGTGGCAGGGCTTCGCCCGCAGGAGCTGTTGCAGCCGGGCCGGCAGCCCGAGCCCGTCTTCTCCCTGGCCATCTTCACTCTTCACGTTGGGGGGCAGCAGCAGCACTAGCCCGCTGGTGCCCAGGAGGGCATTTGGGGCCTCCAGGGCATGCAGGGTGCCGACCCTTGGGGCGTCCGGGTCCACCTGGACACACACGTGCACAGACACCGCCCGCCCCGCTGTGCGGCCAGACCGCAGGACGATGGCCCGGGTCTGCGTCTCGCCAGCCCCACCGCCCTCACCCAGGAACTTGACCTTCAGCCACTCGGCGAGGATTCCGCTGGGGCTTCCCGGAGTGTGCTCTTCTCCACGAGGCAGAACCAGCACCAGCTTCCAGAACACTCGCGCGTGGGCCCCAGGGACATGCTGGGCCAGGAGCCGCGGCAGGTCCAGAGGCGCCCAGGCCGCCCTGCCGAGCAGCTGCGGGGGCGAGGGCGCTGTGGGGCCCCTGCGTGACCTCTGCGCGGCCACGGTGGCCGCCCTCCACCGCTGCAGGAACCTGCGGGAGCGGCGGCCTTCCCGCAGCGCCTCCCCCGCCGTCTGCGCGATCTCCTCAGCCAGGACAGTGCCAAGAAGGCAGCCACAGATGTCTTCCGTGCAGCGCGCCATGCGTCCTTCACTCTCCGCCTCCTGGGACCGCGCGGCCTCCTCGGCGCAGGCTTCCCTCGCGCACTCGGCCACCTCGAGCCCCGTCAGCTCTGCGAGCAGATCATCCAGGGCGGCGTCGGACACGGCCAGCGCCGCGGCCGCGAAGGCCGCCCCTGCGGTGCCCACGGCCTCGCAGCCGCCCCGCACCGCCTCGCTGAGGAGCTCCTCTGCCACGGCCGCCAGGGCCGCCTCTGAGTCGGCGGACGCAGCCCGGGGCGGCCGGGGCTGCAGCTGGATGGATGGCTGCGGGAGGTTGGGGGCCGCGGCCGGGATGGGGGCGCGGGGAAGAGGGGCGAGGGAGAGGACGGGGCGCGCGGGAGGCGGCGGGGGGAGCCCGGGCTGAGCCTCCTCTGAGTTGGCGGGTACAGCCCGGGGCAACCGGGGCTGCAGCTGGATGGACTGCTGCGGGAAGCTGGGGGCCGCAGCCGGGATTGGGGCGCGGGGAAAAGGGGCAAGGGAGAGGACGGGGCCCGCGGGAGGTGGCGGGGAGAGCCCAGGAAGGGCCGCCCTCGGCCCAGCTGCCCTGGCGGCGTCTCCTGCACCCCCCGCGCCCTCGGTGCGGGGCCTCTGAGCACCGCTGGGCAGCTCCTCTGCCAGACTCGCCCCGAGGTACTCATGGTGGGAGCCAAAGCTGTTCGCGGGGGTGAGGCATGGGGCGGGGGACAGCGGCGCCCCATTCACGACCTCCCCCACTGACACTGTCAGCTTCCGCGTGACGAAGACCGACTTCTGGGCCTGGAGCCGCCCCTCAGGCTCCGGGACCTGGGATCGGGCTCGAGTCAGCTCCACGTGGCCCTCGGACACCGTGAGCCCGTGGGTGCAGAGGAAATCGGCGGCCTCCCGGGTGTCTGCGAAGAGCAGCATGCGTGCCACATCGTCCAGGGGGAAGCGCGCGGGCCGCCGGACGCTAGCCGTGTAGGCCACGTTGAGAGCCGCAAGCGCGCGCCTGCGCACCAGGTCAAAGTGGCGGTGCAGCAGGCAGGCGCTCAGGTACGGAGCTGCCCGTGCCAGCTTGAAGAACCGCACGAAGTTGTGGCTGCTCAGCGCCATTGCAGCCTGCATGGCCAGGTTCACCTCGGGGGACTCGCGGAGCTCGGGGCGAAGCCGCTGCACCTCACCGAGGACGTCACCGCGGTCCAGGTGCAGCAACACGTGGTAGGCCTGGAACTCGGCCTCGCCGGGGCAGGGCACCCCTCGGCGCCCCAGCTCCCCGTACATCTCCCGCAGGCTCCGCAGGCACTGGCTCAGGTTCTCCGCATTGAGGGCGGCGTCGAAGGTGGACGGGGGCTCCTCGCACAGGAAGTGCGCGCAGTGGATGTGGAATCGGGCGCAGCGCTCCAGCACGGACAGCGCTGCGGGGTCACACAGCTGCTGCTGCATAATGTCCTTCCGCAGGCCTCGCGTGCGGTTCCACACGAAGTCGTACCAGTCCCGCAGGCTGCTGTCCTTCCGGTCCAGGATCTGGGTCACCAGGTAGTCCATGGTGTGGCTGAGCACGGCCGGGGGACGGAGCTCGTGCGCCAGGGGCTCCTCCTGGCCGGCGGAGGAGCGGCTGTACTCCTTCACCGCCGCCGCGTGGTCCACCCGCCGTGTCCCTGGGATCACCTCGAACACACTCAGCTGCCCCCGGGCCTCCCTCTGGTACCGCTCCTTCTCGGGACACATGTCCGGGCAGGTCCCCACCACCGTCCCTGCAGGGCCCAGATCCTTCCTCTCCTCCCCAGCTCGCCGCAGGATTCTGTCTCTCTCGGCGAGCACGCGGTACTTGGCCTCCGAGGTCTCGGCCATGGTGCCTATCAGCCCACTGAGAGGGGACATACACAGCCCCAGGCCCCCAGAGCCCTCAGACCCAGCGTCGAAGGGGTGCCCCTCACCTCCATGGGCCTCCAGGAGCCGTGGCTTCTTCACGGGGGAGCTCGCCTTCAGGGGGCTGCCGGGGGCGACCCTCCCCAGGCGCTTGTCCAGTGGAGACTGCGGGAAGGATGCGTCCCTCAGGCCCTGGCCAGCTGCCCCATCACCAGGTTTCTTCTCCTTCGGGGAAATGCGTTTCTTGTTGGGACTCATTATCTTCTTGTGCCAAAAAATAGATACCTCCTTGTGCAAACGTTTCCCTTTCTTTCGAGCCAGAGCTGCAGATGGGTGATCAAAAAAGTGCACCACTGCAAGCTTCCTGCTGGGCCAGGTGTCAATGCGCTGCACTTTAGCCACTTTCCTGAAGTAGTTATCCAGAAAGGCCCTGTCGTTGAGATGATCGGGGATGTTCTTGCACTCAATGGCCTTGGTCTCTAAGGGAGAAAAACCTCCAAGACTGTCTGTGCTCTGGCGTCTTTTATTCTGGCGTACGGAGTTCCCCTCACAGAAGCTTTTCTCTCTCTCCTTTCAGTTTCTTGCTCTCTATTCACACCTGGAAGCCCCGAAGGGTTCAGGACAGACTGACTCCCTGGAGATGCTTCACTTTCCCCAGATGGCAGAAATGAACTTTGCCCTTTAGACTCCTTGTGGAGCAGATGGCCTGCTGCTTTATTGCTTTCAAAGACCTCCTTTGTCTTCCGGCCGAACAAAGCGCCTCCCGGGGGCCGATTCAAGCGGGCAGGGCGTTTACCTGGAGGATGGTCACCCCTGGACAGAGGGTCAGAGTCTCCCACCACCTCCTGGCCATGCCGCCCTGGTGAGCGGCGGTCCTGGCTCTTTTTCCTTTTCAGTCCCTTCACGAGGTTGGGAAGGGGCTCCACTGGGGAAACTGCTTCCTCACACCCTTGCTTGGCACTTGTTTTGCTAGCAGGGAAGGGTTCTCCTAAAGACCCGGAAGATATGACGAAGCTGAAGCTACTACTGGCACCTCCAAACACTGGCCCAGGACCTCTCTTCTTCTCCTCTACAGTTTGGTTTAACAAAGCAGGAGCAAAAGCAGATGAGCTATTTGTATTAGCTGGGTTTGAAAAGATAAAATTTGAATCCGTAGCTGAATTACTTGTCACCTGAGGAGAAGACAAAGGGGGCATCGGGCTGCCAGGTCCACTACCCAGTAGACGGGGAAGAGAGAAAAATCCAGAAGGAACCTGGCTCTGTGTATCTTCTGGCTCAGACTCTGCCCCCAGGACAGGTCTGAACACTGAGTCCTCTGGAATTTTAAAGCTGAATTTGGTCTTCCTGGAGCCAGAGCTCACTGTTTCTCCAGCTTCTGGTCCCAAAGTAGAAGTGCTTGGGAAAACCCCACTGCTGGTGGATGATGGGAGTTTAAATCCTGGGTTTCCAGACACAGGTGAACTTGAAGGCCCGGATGTAGCTCCAAAAGCAGTGTGTTCAACTCCAGAAAACAGTCCAGCACTTGAGGTTTGGGTGGGGCCAAATGCTGGTTCTTTAGAGGCACAACTTATTCCAGAAGGTGCTCCAAAGCTGGGGACCTGTGACAAGACCGGGTTCTTCCCAGATAATGTACTACTTTGCCCCAAACTCAAGGGCTGACGAAATCCAAATGGTAGCTTAGCCTGAAGTGTACCTCCGGTACTACGAGGAGATGCTGCAAAAGCACCAGGCTGCTGCCCACCAGAAGGGTTCCCTGGATTCATCTTTGACTCAGTTATTAAAAGCCAATAAACACCACACTTACGAAAAGCCTCTTCCTGAAATAGTCTGTTGTTCCAAGGGCTCCCCTTCACACAACACACAAATTCCTAGAAGACCTGCTCTTGAGTCAGAGTTTAGACCCTAACAGAGCAGCTCCCTCCCCGATGCAATTCACCCCTTGGGAAGGCGCTGAACCCCCAATCCACAGCCCTCAACAGAAAGTCCTCTTCCTGAATGAGTCTACTACACTAGGGGGCTCCCAGTCACACAACACACAAATCCGTAGACAACCTGCTTCTGGGTCAGAGCTTCGACGCTAGCAGAGCAGCTCCCGCCCTGGGATCCACCCCCTTGTGAAGGCGCTGAACCCCAAAGCCTCAGCCCTCAACACCCCTCCCTCTTACCGGCAGGATTCAACTGTATTTCTGGCTGTGAGGTCTGCCGAGGACTGGTGGTCGCCACGAGAGTTTCCGGGGCCTCTGTCTTCCTACCTGCCCGGGATCAGTCTTCAGCTCCTTCCTCCAGCAGCTGGGACCAGCGAATGAAGCTCCCGCGGTGCTGCTCTCCTTTATATACCAGTCTTGAGGGACCCGCCCTTGAGCTAGCCCTTCCCCTTCCTGTGGGATGTGCACTTCCAAGAGCCCTCAGGCCCAGCAGGTGACTGAGCCATGCCTTTAATCCTTTCTACTCAAGAAGCTGAGATCTGAGCATGGAGGTTCAAAGACAGCTGGAGCAGGAAACACTGACAGACTCCTTTTCTTTTCATTTCTCTATGGTCAAAGTGATGTACGAAGGGCTTACAGTTTCATATGTAAGGCACTAAATACGTTTCTTGTCCAACTTGTTACCTCCTCATGTTTCCCCTGCCTCCACATTTTTCTCTTCCCCCTCATAAATTGTACATTTAGTTGACACCATATAGTTTTGTAAGTATTGCTGTGGCATTGGTTTGTCTTTGTATCCTTTGTCCATTTTGGTATTTCCTTTCCCTTCCCTAGTTCCAATACATGTGTCTATACAATATCCAGGGCATGAAAATCAGTTACAGTGATCTTAGGGGTAAAAATACCGGAGAGAAATCTAAAAGAAAAAGGGCAAAATTTCACATGGCAGGGTTGAAAATAACAACATCAATGCTATGCTAATTGAGGAACCCACCCTTGACCTCCTGCTTCCCCTTCCTGTAGTGTGTGCAGTTTCAGAAGCCCTCAGTTCCCTGGGGGGGGGGGGGAATAGCCACGCCTTTAATCCTTTCTACTCAAGAAGCTGTGATCTGAGGATGGAGGTTCAAAGGTAGCTGGAGCCAGAAACATTGACAGACTAATCTTTTCATTTCTCTATGCTCAAAGATATGTACACAGGGCTTACAGTTTCGTATGTAAGGCACTGAGTACGTTTCTTATCCAACTTGTTACCTCCTCATGGTTCCCCTTCCTCCCCATTTTCCTTTTCCCCTCATGAGTTGACACCATACACTTTTGTATGTATTGCTTTGGCATTGGTTTGTATTTGTATCCTTTTCCATTTTGGTATTTCCTTTCCTTTCCCTAGTTCCCATACATGTGTCTACACAATATCCAGGGCACGAAAATCAGTTACACTGATCTCAGGGGTAAAAACACGGGAAAGAAATCCAAAAGAAAAAGAGCATGATTTCACATGGCAGGTTGTAAGTAACAACAATGATATGCTAATTGATGAACCCACCCTTGACCTCCTGCTTCCCCTTCCTGTAGGGTGTGCACTTTCAGAAGCCCTCAGGCCCAGGGATGACTGAGACATGCCTTTAATCCTTTCTACTCAAGAAGTTGAGATCTTAGGATGGCGGTTCAAAGACAGCTGAGGCAGGAAACACTGACAGACTCTTTCTCTTTTCATTTCTCTATGGTCAAAGATATGTACAGAGGGCTTAGTTTCGTATGTAAGGCACTGAGTACATTTCTTATCCAACTTGTTACCTCCTCATGGTTCCCCTGGCTCCCTATTTTCCTCTTCCCCTTCATGAGTTGTACAGTTGGTTGACACCATATCGTTTTGTAAGTATTGCTATGGCATTGGTTTATCCTTGTATCCTTTGTCCATTTTGGTATTTCCTTTCCCTTCCCTCGTTCCAATACATGCATATATACAATATCCAGTGCACTAAAATCAGTTACAGTGATATTAGGGGTAAAAACACAGAAAGGAAATCCAAAAGACAAAGGGCATAATTTCACAGGGCAGGTTGAAAATAACAACCACAATGATATACCAGGTGATGAACCCACCCTTGGCCTCCTGCTTCCCCTTCCTGTAGGGTGTGCTCTTGCAGAAGCCCTCAGGCCCAGGGGGTGACTGACTATGCCTTTAATCCTTTCTACTCAAGAAGCTGAGACCTGAGGAGGGAGTTTCACAGACAGCTGGAGCAGGAAAATCTGACAGACTCTTACCTCCAATTGACTACCAAGAAAATTCCAGAAGTGGAACTGAGGCTCAAGTGGTAGAGCACAAAAGTTTAGGGCCCAGGACCTGAGCTGAAGCCCCAGCACTGGCACCCAAACCTTCAGGAATATGTGTGTTTGTTTGAAGCAAACATCAGGGCTTCATCTTTGTAGGCACATCTTGAAATCCTCCTTAGTAGCTTCTAAAGAGCGTTTATTAAGAATTTCCTCTTGAATGGCCTACTGGGGCAGTAGAGAATAGGAGATTGTTGTAGTTTTAAACACTGGTGGGATGGTATGGGGAAAATCTCCCACTTGCTGCAAAATGATTGGAGACTGCCTAGGTCAAGGCAACATGGAGTTTGTACATCAGTCTGAGTCCTAGCATCCAGCTGACTTGCACATGTTGATTTTCACTAGCATTGAGTGTGGCAGGAAGAGGATTCTTAATGGTTGTTTGGTGGAATCCACATGTCCCTTACAGCCGTCTTCTTAGAGCATGCTAACCTTGGATAGCAGGAATGCTGAAATGTCAAGCAGAGCTGACACTGTTGGCCAAGAACATGTGGGTGTGTCTGTCATCAGCTGAATGGTCAGGTGCATGTGGAACCCAGTCGTAAGTAGAACACTCCATCCAAAAGGAAGTGCTAACTGCCATTTTAGCTTCAGTATCCATCTGGCTTGTTTTACTTTATTGTATAATTCACTAATGAAAAATCATAAATAGGACATCAGAAACAGGGCTGACTATGAAAGTAAAGATTTGCCATCCTTGCTAGAAGCAAAGCAGCGTCTCTCCCTCTAGTTCGCAGAGCTGACCGCTTCACAGAGGGTCCTTGACAACCTTGAAGTTTATCAGCAGCTGTACTGACTTCTTGCTGTATTAGCCAGAAAGCCCTGCTAGCAACGTTGTTATGTTTTAAGAGGAGCCTAATGAGGTTCATCTCTAAAGAAAAACTGCTCCTATTTTGTTTTTAGGGTATGATTTGGTTTTTATAAAATGGGTCATGTTCATGCTGACCTGGCCTATGCTTTGTGTCTGTAACTCAAGGGTCTTTTGCTTCTGTAAATCCACGTGCTTTCCCCAACAATATGCACCATGATGGCACCGCCTACCACAGAGCATGGTGCAACGGGGGGTATCCTATTGTGAGCTCTAGCACCTGATGTTTATGTAAAACAAGTGAATTCAAAGGTCACTGAGTCAGCACCAATGAAATTGTAATACACCAATCTTGCATGGCCTGCCTATGTAACCCCTTCTCATAAAAACCTACCCCACCCTCGATTGTGGGAAGTGGACTGGCCGCTTAACGCCTATCAACTGATGGTCTTGGAGTCTCATTTGAACGTGGGATATAATATTGCAAATGTGAAAGATTGTGAAGATTGTTGCTAGTTGTTTATTCCCCTCGTAAAACTCATTTGTCATATTGTGCAAATTAAAAGACGAGCACATTAGTGCAAGGTCTTGATAAGACTCAGCTGTCACGGAAGCATGTTTCAGGTGTGGGTGTGGGTGTGTGGGTGTGTGGGTGTGTGTGGGGGGGGTTGTGGTGTGTGGTAGCTGGAGCTGCTGTGGAACCATGGGGAATGTCCCTTGGTTATCTGGGAGAAAGGACTCAAAACGTGAGATTTGAATGGTGCGGGAACTCTGTAGTGAAGGATGGAAGTACTGAGCTCAGCAGGATAATGAGGTTTCCCTGCTCATGTAGAAAGGGGTTTGGGGCTGTGCATGGCTGGCATAGAGCTGAAGGGGGCCACTCAAGGCACTGAGAAAGCATCTTGGGACTTCAGACATGCTCTAGGTAGATTTAGATGGTCAGAGTTGCTAGTGGAAATGATTGTGGGATGGATGGATGGATGGATGGAATATGACTGGAAACAGGAGGAACTCTGGGATGAGGGAATGCTCTGCTGTGAGTGGCTGGTGGCTCACCTGGGATAGAGAACAGGACTGGGATATGCCAGCCAGGGTACAATCTGGTAGGCCTTAGCTGAGGAATGGAAAGGAGCCCAAAGTTGATGGTTTTAAGTCTGTAGGATGGATGAGCCCAATTAGTGAATGCCATCGCTACACGGATGCTGACTGCTACCTCTGTAGGCCCTGAGTCGACTATTCTGTGTTTGAAATAGCAACCTCCTTTTCCCTTGTGGAACTCCACACATGTAGCTACAATCAGGAGATAGTGTGTGTGTGTGTGTGTGTGTGTGTGTGTGTGTGTATGCTTACAGGTATACAGACTTTTAGTAACATGTTGCATATGAAAACGTTGTTCACTTAGAAGGAATATCTGGCACTAACTTTCATGGAAGACTCATCAGGACTGTTCCATGACTGCTAACTGTTGGATTTCTCTTATATCGAGGAGTCATCAGTACTGGCATATGGTAGACTCACGGCATAAAATCACGGGTCCTAAAGTGACGGCTCCATCAGACTCTACCCTGGGCAGGCATCTGTCCCAGCAAGTAAATGAACCTTCCCTACTTGGGCTATTTTTCAGTGGGCCCTGACATTGCTCTTAGGAGCCTCGTCTAGTGTTTTGTGTTCTGTGTTATGCCTACCCAGTACACAATAAGGAACAGCTGGTTTTCTGACCATGTACATGGATTGTGGCCACATCTCCTGGAAGGCCTTCCACAGCATTTTCAGTGTTTGTAGAATTTATAGTGGGAGTGCTCTCCTGACTTTGGTCAGAACTGAGATACCACTGGGCCTCCTATGTGTGTTATGGGGTTCAAGGGAGGGGATTCTCTATCCCTCCAAGAGTCCACTACTCAGAGAGAGTCTCAAGCAAAAAGATGGATTTACTGGGGAAGCATAATGCAAACTGACTGGCAAGGGACACAGCACAAACTCGGGATCTGAAACCGCAAGAGCAAAAAGCTGGCTAACCGGCCAGGGACACAGTGCAGACCAGGGAGCTAACACTGTGACCCTGAGCAGTCCTCAAATTAGGGTTTGTAAAGGTAAAAGCGTGGCACAGATGTAGGTGGTTGACGCAGGGGGTAGAGCAAGCAACAAACAAGTTAAGCAAGCCATTTACATGAGCAGAATTTTGGGGTCAGGTTGACATAATCTACCCACCCAACATTTCCTACCATGTTTCCCTAGTCAATAAGGAGTCAGTTCTGCTCCCTACAACATGTGTATTCTAGTTTCTCTCTCTGTATATCTCAATTCAGGGAGAATAAGCTGAAATTTCTCTGCAGTTTCCTTTTTGGTGCCACATATTAGCAAAAGATAAAATACAAAATAGTCACGTGTCAAACTTACTCTTGAGCCATCAATTTTAGTCGAGCATCCATCAATTTGACTCCCTAGAAGAATTATAACTGCACTGCAATTTCAATGTTCTTTAAGTTGGAATCTGGACACCAGGTGCATGTATGTAGAGTATGTTCGTGCATTGGCCCAGCTGCTCTTCTACCTGCTCCTGAAGTACTGAGTTAAAAGGGTATCCCTTAAGTGGGTTTGGTAGTTTGGGACCTGGGAAGTCATTGCCCACTGGGGTTAGTGACTTTCTCCCATCCCACATCCTACTCTATCAAAATGGTACCTGCAACGTTCTCAGAGGAGGCTTGAGGATCATGGCAGAGTCATCGCCTAAGGCCCCAAGAAGCTACCTTGGTAATTTGTTCATGGAACCTCTAGGTTTTGCTCTCTGTAAATTTAACAAAGTGACACCTACTGGCTATGAAGATGAGGTGCACTGGATAATCCATAATCTTGTAAACTAGTTTCATAGCATGAGAGGTACAGGAAGGCAACCACAATTCAAGCAATAGTATTGGAAACATTATCCCAATAGGATACCTACAAGAGGAGGTACAGTAAACGGGAGCCAAAGTTTGGTCCCCATAGGAGATGTATGCATACAGGGCCAGTTCAAAATGAGTGGGGAGGGGGAAACACCTCCTGATGTGTGGGAGACAAGGCTTAGCAAGAGACAAGGCTTAAAAGACAAATAAGCATGGGGCCGAGTTCAAGCCCTAATGTCTCCCCAAATATCTCCAACAAAAAGCAAATTCTCTGTGATATTGTAGAGATCTTTTGATTTCTGTCAACAAGCTTAGATAAAGACCTAGTGCTGCAAAGTGAGTATTAAGAAAGTGGAGGAGAACAAACAGGCAGGACTCATCTCAATAGGCAAGGACTCTTTATCAACCTTCCGTTGGAATCGAAAGTTGTGCAAGCATGTGGGATTGGAGTTAGACTTTTGTGGAGTCTGAATAAGAAGACAGAAGTTATGGGAAAAGCTATTGGGTCTGTGTAGGTGAGGGCTTTCCAGAAGTTTATAGCTAGTCTTAAGTCAGATTGTCCTGCTTGTTTCAAGCACATCCCTGCACACCTGGTGTTTTCCTGATGTCTGTATGCACCTGGGATATTGGGTAGGGGATAATCCTTCAGGCAGTGGTGACTGAGAAGACAGCTAATTATCAATCCAAGCCTTTTTTAAAAAAAATTATTCTTTAAATAGAAGTTTTTTGTTACTACTGAGGTGTTGCGCAGAGGGTTTACCATTTCATAAGTCAGGTAATGACTACATTTCTTTTTGTTATTAATTAAATTTTGTTGACAAGGTATTGTGCAAGAGGAGTACAGTTACATAATAGGACAGTGAGTACGTTTCTTGTGATATCTTAAGCATAATTTAGTTCCAGAGTTAAGATAAAGAAAATGCACTAAGACCAAACTTGCCAATCAGATGAAAACCAGGCTTATGACTTAAGATTTGGGGCATTGATATAATTTATATCTTCTATTAATTTCAGTCTTTGGTGAACCAAAGTTTAATTGTGTTCTTAGTTGCAGAACAGGAAAATCTCAGAAGACAAAAACCAAACAATATGAAATAACTGCAACTCTAGTCAAATTGTTACTAAAAAATAAAAACTCCATTTATCTCTGGCTTTAGGAAAGGGTGATCTACCTTCAAAATGTTAGTAACAGATAAAAAGCCAGAAATAGGATATGAGATATAGCTGTTAAGTAGAACCCTTTCTGCTTCTGCGTATTTTGGAGATGGGGGTCTCCCTATGTGTCCCAGGCTGGCTTTGCACTTTGAATCCTCCATACTCAAGGACTGTAGTGCTGGGATTACAAGCATGGATCAACATAGTCTGCTCTTAGAAGATACTCAACAGGGTGCCAAGCCTGCCTTCTACATCACTACTTCCAATCCCTTTTGTTTCTTACTGTGGAAAGGAATGAAATTACTTTGAGACTTCTGAGAGGTTTATTATAGTCCGACAACAAGAAGAGACGCAGTTGCTGTTTTTAATTATTTTTATTTATTATCTAGGATGGTGGGTGGGAAGCCGCCGGAACATGCTGGACTGTGTCCTGGACAGCCTTCTATGACCCCTACTGTCCAAGGAGAGAGGCTGTTGGGTCCTCTGGCCTCTGGCGCTTCCTTCTGCCGGCCTCCATTTCCTCCTCGTGGGCTGCGGAGTTTCATCTATGCTGCTTTAGGGCCGCTTTCTCTGGTCAGTGCTCATGATTTCCTTAGATGGAGCAGGCGGGCCTCCTAGGCATTCGGGGTATTTGTCAATGTCTCCTGTGTTGTCTCTCCGTGCTCTCTGTTGGAATTGCTCTTATGGTGCTTTTTCTTTTTCTTCCTGTTCTTATCTGCCTTCAGTTTTTCTTGGTGTATCTCTGTGTGCGTCTGTGGCTTCTTCTCCCACTCTCCTCCACTCTCCTCACTTATTCCACGCTGCTCAGAGTTTTCCATCTCCAGTGCAATGGGAATACTTGATCAAAGCGTGGCAGCATTTGTGTCCCCGGCGGCCTCCTTTCCAGGAGGATCCCCAGATGTGAATGTGGATGTGCATCTTCCCGTCCTCCTCATACGTAGCACAGGCCAACGACCACTCCTGCCCCTCGATGGCCACCTGTTCCTTGAGTACTCCATGTAGCTTGCTGTCTGGGCTAAGGGCAGCTCAGCTGGAGGAGCTTCTAGGTGCTCCTGGCCACCAGAATTTCTCAAGAGGCTTTCTTTCTGCTGTCCTTTGAAGCCTTCTTTTTTTGACTTGGAAAGACTTAAACAACAGCTCTAGTTTCATCGGATCTGCCTTGCAGATGCACCTCTGAGCCCTGGCCACCGGCCTCCCAAGCAAACACCTGTGTCTGGGCCATGGCCATGGCCTTTGCTCTGTATGGGATGAAGTAATCCTTCGTGCCCCTCACTTTGTGTAGATGCTTTTCTGCATGGGCCTAAGGATTTCCCCTCATGGCATGGGGTTTGGGGTCATAGTAGGCCAAATGTGGACCTAAGTTTCTCAAATATTCTGCCGTGTCCTCTACGAATCCTCAGATTCCGGACTGCAATTTGTCTCTTAGGGTCAGAGTTCTGCCATGTCGATATCACCTGCGTGTTCATCTTCATCCTCATCTTCACCGCTGTGCTCTTCAGCCACGTGACAGGTTGCTTCCTTTTCTCCCCACTGGTGTTTTGGAGAATGAGCTCATTCCCCTAATCCATAGACAGCTCCTCCATCAGGGATTGGGTAAGCAGGAGGAGGAGGATGGGGGTTGATTTCTTTCCTTTCCCTGTGTGAGCAGACTGCAGAGACCAAAAGCATGTTAGGGCAACTGTGTCAACTCACCTAAACAAGGCTGGCTCTGCAGAAATCTCAGAAACTTCTTCTCATCAATATTGACAGCCACACTGCTTAACACACATATGTAGCTCTTTCATGCTTTAAAGTGCCAGCTCAAAGGAGGAAATTTTCAAATAATATTCAATTCTTCGACTCTCCTTTTAGACAGATAGATAGATAGATAGATAGATAGATAGATAGATAGATAGATAGATAGATAGATACAAAAACAATTATACAAAATAATTGGTTTACATGCACAAGAATCAAAGATATTTTGATGCTTGAGAACTCTGACCTCATGGAAAAGCATGATTCCTATCTCTAAGGTAATTCATAAGAAATGACATAACACAGTAAGAATTAGTCACACACACACACACACACACACACACACACACACACACAAACACACTTCTTGACACTTTGGAGGTATAAGAAAGTCTGCTGAGCCAGCCAGCAGTGAAAAGGGAATCCTGAATGGGGGGGGGCGAGATGATTAAAGAAAAGGAAAAAATACAAGACAAGAGAAAAAAGACAAGAGGCAGAGATGAGGTACGGGAGGTCTGCAGCCTCAGAATGTAACTCGAGACTGCAGCCAGGTTTATTCTTAACTTCCAGGACATATGCAGTTTGAAATAGTCTTAAAATTCCAGAACACAAAAAGGCTTGCAGTTAGCAATAACCGACATAGCTAAGACAGGGTGAGGTTGGTTAACATAAGAATGGACCCCCGAGCAATACCTGATGGTAGCTAAGACAGGATGAGTTTGGTTAACATAAGAATGGACTCATGGCAGACACAGTAAAGCATTTCCAATTTTCCATTAAGCCATGTCCTTGCATGTCCTTGAAAACACAGCCAGAGGTCAGGAAGAATTTAGCTGCAAGTTTGGCTCCTGACATCTCCCCCTTCTTTGTTTACAGAAGCGAACCTGCCTGTCTTAGGTGGGGTGGGTCACCTAGCCTGCCTTACTCGTCCTCGGGATTTTCTTCAGAGCAAAGCTGTAGGCTCTGTCTTAGGTCGGCCAAACTGGCCCCGCCCTCTAACCCGTCTCTGGCTGCAGTTCCTCATGGGGGACAAATTCATTCACTTGGAGCTTGACCTTATGAGGCTGACTGGCTAAACTCATGAAAGAGTTTTGCAATATGCATACAATGCAAGGAAGGCATAGGAAAACCATCAGCAAAAGTATCCCTGGGCCGAGCAATGTCATTAGCAGCCCCTTAATGTTAGTCAAGGAAGGGATATACCGTTGAAGTTGTTCAAACAGTTCTTTTGCTGTTTCTGCCACTTTAGAGTCCAGAGGCGGAGCTTGCTATAGTCCAGCTATTTGCCTATGGAGTTGAAAGAGATATAAGGACAAATTATTATGGTGCCAAATGCCATTTAGATGTGCTACACCCTGTTCCCAAGGATAGCTTGATATTTATGGAGGGTCACACAAATAAGGTCAAACCCAGCATGACAGCACACCCGTTACAAAGTTTGTAAAGCATGGATTTGTTCTCCCAGAGACAACACAGATTCATACAATGCTTCTAATTTTTGTTCTACCTTATCATCAATCCTGCCTTGAAAGTGCAGGGCTTGCGTAGTATTATGAGCATGCTGATTAACATAGTGAGCTGTTTGCACACTTTGTGTTAAAGCCACAGTAGCTGCAGCAGCAGAGGCAACTAAGGAAATAAAGGCTACAATGCCTGCTATTAATAGCACTACAAATCATCTAGGGCGCATGAGCTCTTTTAAATGTTTTCAAACTTGAATACCTGTTTCTTCATACCAAGCTTCAGATATGTTCACAGGAAGCATGACAAATGGAGGCTGCTTAATAACAGTTACAGAATCAGGAAGAACACTATACAAGCAATTTGTAAAAGAACAGTTGGTACAAGTAACATTGAAATACATGGCTCCTGTAGAAATATTAAAAGGTCCATACATAATGGCATAAGGAGGTGTTACACAACTCATAATATTTTTTAAAGAAGAAGAAGTGGGCCAGGAGATATTATTTAGTGCAGCCACTAACATCCAGACATGATGTTGAGGGTGTCCATTCATCCACCACAGACCTGGGTTGTACTTGTTGGTGAGATTGGCTCCTGACCAGTCCATCAATTGAGAATTAGTTCCTGAGATATTGGTTATAAAAGGATGTTCATGTCTACAATTTATGGGGTGCAGTTCTCCTGTGGATTCTACAATTTGAGAAGAGTTGGTGCAGCGAGGTATCATGAAGGATGATGTAGAATTAGCATGTACAGGAAACCCAGTAGGC
The DNA here is from genome assembly GCF_023159225.1 of Perognathus longimembris pacificus. Taxonomy (NCBI): domain Eukaryota; kingdom Metazoa; phylum Chordata; class Mammalia; order Rodentia; family Heteromyidae; genus Perognathus; species Perognathus longimembris. The sequence continues at coordinate 48,569,323 of NC_063178.1, read as the reverse complement.
AATGAAGTAATTCGTATATTATATACTTGATTATTATCAGGAATCCAAATTCTATGATTTATGGATTGGATTACAGTACAGCCTGGAATTTAACTGTTGCAGTCAATTGTAAAACATACCGGGGTTCCAATGCCAGAAGCTCTAAAGTCTCCCATTTTAACGTGTTGGACAAAAGGATCTGGAGTTGTACCATATGCCGATCTGTTGACATGGATGAACACCTCAGCTCCTTCCCAAGTCACAGGGTATACAATTGGTGGATCTGGCACGTAAGCCCAGTGGGTCAGCGCTTGTATCATTCTGATGAGCTTCCACAATCCTAATGCAATGCTCAGGTAGCCAGCGGGTATCATTTTCATCCTGTGAAAAAACACAGACATGTCCTCGACCCATGTCAATATTGGATCGGGCCCGTGCCAATCACCTGTTAAAGGATCTTTCCACTTAACTTGGGCAAAAGCTCTTTGCTCTCTCTTTTCCCAGAACCGTTGTGCTTTGGAAAGGCCATTAAAGTCCAAATTTAAAAAAATGTAGTACAAATAAAGCAAGAGAAAGAATATTAACACGAGAGAGGGGGTATAATTCCCCCCTTTAATTTAGAAATTTGGTGTTTTGACAAACCGTTGGCCCATTCAACAATTCCTTGAACTTGAGGATTATAGAGAATTCCTGCAGAGTGAACAATTTGGTAAAATTTGCAAAAATTTTGAAAAGCTTGTTCAACATATCCTGGACCATTATCAGTTTTAATATGTTTAGGAAGTCCCATAGTAGCAAAGCAGTGTAAGGCATGGGAGATACAATGTTTGATAGCTTCCCCGATAAGAGGAGTAGCCATAATAAAATTAGAGTAAGTGTCTATGGTAACAAGGACAAAGCGGAGCCGTCCAAAAGAGAGAATGTGGGTAACATCCATTTGCCAAACATGGTTGGCCACTAAAACTTGAGGGTTAATGCCATTGGAGGGCACAGGTAGGAAGGTAGTACAGTTGGGACAAGTTTTCACAATTTGACGAGCCGCCTCACGTGAGATATGAAAATGCTAATGTAATGCACGACTGTTTTGATGGTGGGCAGCATGTGATTGCTTTGCTAAGTCAATTTGAGTGAGAAAAATTTGAGTAGCCTCGTTCATAATAGCACTACCCTCACTTAATGGAAACAAGAGGCAAAGTGAAGTAATTTGTTGGAGGGGCAATGATGTGAAGTTGTGCCCATAAAATTGGCCCAAGCAATGGCCCAGGAATCACAATGTATATAAAGCCATTCTTGCTGTTGTAAAGTATAGGGGATGTAAATAGCCTGTGGATCTCATCCAAGATACTTACAAGAATCCACATGGAACATATGGAACTAAGGTGGCCACCAATTTATAATAGGGAGTTAACACTTTTGAAGGAGTAGCAGGCAAGGAAAGCCATAAAAGGGGTCCCTTCTTCCAGAGGACCGCTGTTGGAGAATGAGGCGTAGTTAAAATATATGCTTCCCAAGGGGTTGAGTAATGAATATAATTTACATGTTGGGAAGAAATGGCAGGATTTACTATGCTTAAGGCTTTAGCTGCTTACGTTGTCATTTGTCTGGGAGATGTAGGGTTGGGGTCCCCCTTTAATAGATAAAATAAAGGTTTTAATTTAGCTGTGAATAATTTAAGATAAGGGCGAAGCCAATTAATATCTCCCAGAAATTTTTGAAAATCATGCAACTTACGCAAATGAGAAGTTTTAATCTGTAATTTTTGACTAGTAAAACAGTAAGGACCTCAAATATGACCAACAAATACTTTCCAGAGTTCTGCTGTAACACTTAGAGAACAGCAGACTGAATGCGATCCATGTGCCATTAAATCAAATCATATTATTTATCCTTACCTTACTGGCACGTGAAAGAGAAAACAAATGAATAACATTAAAAGTCTCAGCTTCAGTGGATCTGAAGTGGCTGTGTCTTCCACCCCAAATTATCAGGCCAGCAGGAGAGATGGCTTGCATCTGGATCAGGCTGTAGTAGCATCTCAGAGTTCCCTGGATAGGCTGTCATACCTCCTGATTGTTGCCTGTAAATTTCTACACAGACTGGTTAAAGGCATTTTCAAACAGATTTTAGAAGCTTGGGCCTTTAACCATCTTCCTAGTCACAAAATCCACACAGATTGAAGGCCAACCAAGTCTGCTCTCTGTAGCAGCCAGGACAGTTTCTGAGTCATGGAGGGAGAAGACACCAATGCTACCCCAATGCAACTCTGTGGTCACCAAACACAACTTTGATGCTTTTAACCTTGGAATAAGTCTCGGTTGCAACTCTGTCATGATAGGCCTGCTCTAAACCCAACTCTAATCTTGGGGACAGGCAGAGACAGGGTAGTACCCTTTGACAGCCTGGGCCTGTCAAAATCTGCACAGGACTCCTAGATTTCCTGAGCAAACCAGGCAGTTTAGGAGCCAAATGTGGAGGCAGCTTCCTGTGGCCACAGACTGCCACGGTCTACTCAGCTAGCACACATGTCAACCTGCATCCTATAAAGCAAAATGTTAATTTTGGGTCAGGAAAATTTAGGTTAATAGTCACATTTGTACAGTTGTTCCAAAATGACTCTGGTCCCTTGATCTTAAAGAGTTTATGAGAGCATGGGGGAAAAAAAAGAAAAAAAAATGGAGAAGCAAAATCTTAGTCTATATCAAAGAATTGTCAGGATTAGGTGTACTCTTGAATAGAACCTTTTGGAGTGTTTTTTAGACACATTTGCTTGCACCCAAACATGATCAGTTTGGGTTTAAAACCTGTTTGTTGTTTTGTTTTTAAGTTTTACCAACGGATAGACATAGACATACGTACATACATACATACATACACATACAAACAGTGTGCACAAGCTTTGGGGTGCGCTTAGAATTGTTCTTTAATTGGCCATGTAAGTTTTCTGGAATTCCAGTGGCATATGACATTATTTTGCCTATATTCTAGAACCATGGGGTGAGTTAGTAAACAAACAAACAAAAAAGAACAGAAACAAAAAACATTTTCAGCAAACCAAAATGATCAGATTATCCGAAAAGCCACTTTTTGAGAAAACAGTTTAGCTCCCATGGGGAGCTTATGGGAGACAGGACATGAACACAGACAGCAAGCTCATGAAAAGACACTTTCATCTTCCAGCATTTGAGTTGCAAGTCACCTTTGAAATGCAAGGCCATAGTTACAGAGTTCAGAGTGGGTGCAGGGTTACCGGGAACTGGAGAACCCAAGTTTCTGTCCAGCCTCCAGGACTTTGGCATGCCTGTCACCTGGGGGACCGGCAGGCTTTCACTCCAACCAATCCTATTGTCAACCACATGCTCAATGCTAGAGAAAGCTAACGATTTAGCCAAACAAGCAGGATTTAACTGAGTCCCCAAACTCATCAATAACAAGAATAGAAAACATTTTTTTTGAGTCTTTCAAAGCAGATGTTAAACAAATATTGGTATCTTTGGAAGTTAGCATCAGCCCATCCTATGACACAGGCAGGCAGGCAGAGTTTAGAGAGAGGCAGAAAAAGAGACAGAGAAAACTTCATCTGCCTGAGCACTCATAGAAGTTAGGTAAGTCCTGCAAAAATATTCCAAATATGTAGGATTGGGCTCAAACTTGAGCAGCTTTCCTGAAGCATTTTAGACTGTCCCCCACGTGATGAGCGACCAGCAGAGCTGAACTAGAGATCAGTTGACTCCAAACACCAACAATTGCTGATCCCATTGACCTAGCCCAGTGGCTTTATGGAAAATCCAAGCTCCAGACTAATGGTCACTCACCCTGGTTGGGGCTTCAAATATGTCGTGGTGGATGGAAGTAGAGCGCTCGGTCAGGAGAAGTTACCTCGGTGGAGTTAGCATTTCCCTAGCCTCAGGTCCCTCCACTCTGCAAGCAGCCTGCACCTAGGAGAGCTGTAAGTCTTCCAGGACTGTCGGTAGGGGGCTCACCAGTACCTACCTTTAAAGGAGTTTGTTGTTCTGGGTGAAGCTGTTACAATAGGGCTATGACTGATTTAAACATATTCTCAACATGGGTCAATCTATTTTCAGTAGGCTCATTGCATAATTTCTTCTCAGTGTCTGAGCCATCCGAGTCTTCCTTAATATCTGCCCCGTTGGGTTCAGATATTATTAATTTTCTCAGCTCTTCCCGGGCAGCAGCATATGCTCCCGGGGCTGGGCAACACTCATCAGGTCCCTGTTCAGTTTCTCCAATTGACTGATTGAGTTTAATCTATTCATGTCTAGGATCTAAGCAATCTCAGACCAGATACCAAAGAATAATAGCATCCACTGGAGTTATCTCAGGGCCATTTGCATCATAATGTTCCTGAATCTTTTTTCCAATTTTCTGCCAAGTTTCTAAGTTATTGGTTCCTTCCTCAGGGAACTGGGGGCATGCTTCCTCAATAAAGTGAAAGAAACGTTCTAAGTGACTTTGGCCAACTTTCACTGCCCGGGCATGAAGCATGCCTTTGGGGGCCTGAACGTAAAACATGCAGCCTATACTTAGTCCCATAATTTCTTACTCCTGAATATCTCTTTCCCGCTCTCCTTTCCAAGTGATCAGACGTCCTTACCTGAGCGGGGTCCTATGCCATCGTCCCAGGTGTACAGGTGCCTGTTCAGGCGCCACTTCTGCCGAGCCGGCCGGCAGTGAAAAGGGAATCCTGAATGAGGGGGGCGAGGATTAAAGGAAAGGAAAAATATAAGACAAGAGAAAAAAGACAAGAGGCGGAGATGGGGTACGGGAGATTGTAACTCGAGACTGCAGCCAGGTTTATTCTTAACTTCCAGGACATATGCAGTTTGAAAACCAGGAAACAGCATAGGCTTAAAATTCCAGAACACAAAAAGGCTTGGAGTTAGCAATACCTGATGGTAGCTAAGACAGGATGAGTTTGGTTAACATAAGAATGGACTCATGGCAGACATAGGAAAGCATTTCCAATTTTCCATTAAGCCATGTCCTTGCATGTCCTTGAAAACACAGCCAGAGGTCAGGAAGAATTTAGCTGCAAGTTTGACTCCTGACAAGAAAGAAGCCTGTTTGCTCATATTTGTTATCATTTATGGTCTTCTAGGACTTTGCAAATGGAACTTTTGTAGCCCCCCCCCCCCTACAGGTGAGATGACCGTGGCTTAAAAAGGCAAGTCATAATGCTTTGGGTTTTGCCATGGTAAGTGTTTGCATGGTGGGCACAGGATTAAATTTTTTTTTTTGTCAAAATATAAAACGTGGGCTGTCCTTCAAGTAATGACTTGCACCGTCTTCCTGGACCAGGTAGGCCCTCACCTGCTTGCCTGCACGTAGGCCATTCCCACCTGGGATTCAGCCAAAATTCTTCATCACTCCAGGCTTAGCCTTCCACCTGGGCCTGGCTAAGAACAGCACCCTGAGCCCGCAAGAGACCATGGCCTATTTTTTCTGCTTCCTGTTTAAGACCTATATAAGGCACCCCCAATCCAGTCCCTTGCACAACCTCCAAACCCAGGGAAGGGTCTATGTCCCTCACTGGCAATAAACAATTTAGCCTATTGATGATGGAGTCTGGTCTATTGCTTTCCTGTTCTCCAGTTTCCTAAGAGTCTTTCATAGTGCATGCTATTGGTTGTGAAGAACATTTACTCATTGTTGTGTGTCTTTATATGGCAAGAGTATTTTATAAAGAATATACTGCATTCTACAGTAGTTCTTCTTAGACTTTAACATGAGCACCGTCCTGGTGGGGTTGATCACTGGGTGCAAACTCTGGTCTTGTCTGATTGGGGTTCTTGTATCTGGATGGCCTATCCTTCTGGATATTTGGGAAGTTCTCTGCCAGTATTCTGTTACAGAAATTGCCTATTTCATTAACTTCCTTTTCTAGGTTCTATTCAACACCTATTAACCTTAAATGAACACATAAGCCAATGCTAAGCGAAATAAACTCCAAGTTATGAAAAGAAGTGGTATATCGTTGTTGTTATTTTCAACATACCATGTGAAATTATGCCCTTTTTCTTTTGTCTTTCTTTCCCATGGTTTTATCCTTGATATCACTGTAACTGATTTTAGTACCCTTGATACTGTCCATATGTGTATTGGAATAGGGAAGGGAAAGGGAATACCAAAATTGAGGGACAAAAGATAAAAAGACAATGCAATGCAACAGCAATACTTACAAAACTATATGGCGTAAACCAATTGTATAATGCATGGGGAGAGGGGGAGACTGGGAGGGGGTAAATGAGGGAGGAGGTAACAGGGTGGATAAGAAATGTACTCACTGCCTTACATATGAAACTTTAACCCCTCAATACATCACTTTAACAATAAAGAAATGGGGAAAAACACAAGTTGTTGCCCAAGATTTTAAAGGAGCTTCCTAATTTGATGTCACTCTTCAAACCCAAGCACAGCTTTCCTACTTTCAAGTTTCCCTTGCAGTGTTTAATCATGTATCTGCATATTTCACTTGTATCCTTTTAGGCAAACGGAAACCTGGCTCAGCAAAAAATTTCATGAATAGCCGATCATACATCAAAATAATGGATATGAATCATCTTCTATCATTGACCGACATTAATCTGCTGAGAAGGCTCTAAATAATTCAACTGTAATTTTCCTGGGATCAAGTTCAATGAGCCAAGTGCTCTGTCCTCCCATCTTAATGTCTCATCTTGTCTATTCAAGAACACAACCAGCATTTGACCATTTCTTTCCTCCACCATTAATTTCCCCTTCCATTATGGATCAGATTGAAATTGCACATGAAGTATTTTTCCATTGGAAAAAAAAACCTTTCTTGATTCTTCATCTTAACCTCCAGTGATCACTGGAATTTTTTTTTTTTTGCCAGTCCTGGGCCTTGGACTCAGGGCCTGAGCACCATCCCTGGCTTCTTCCCGCTCAAGGCTAGCACTCAGCCACTTGAGCCACAGCACCACTTCTGGCCATTTTCTATATATGTTGTGCTTGGAAATCGAACCCAGGGCCTCATGTATATGAGGCAAGCACTCTTGCCACTAGGTCATATTCCCAGCCCCCCTGCAATTTTTGTCCTCGATTGCAGTTACATTCTTCAAAGAATGAACTCCATTCATTCTCCCAAAACCCCTTCTCAATTTTCTCCTTGATTCAGTCACTCAAGACTTCCGTGTTCTACTTCACGTATAACATAATTCTTCCATCTATCTGTGCTTTATCCACCTGATCTTGACACCAAATCTCTCCCTCTTTCTGGAAATCGCTTCCTTATTTGGCTTCCTGGACCATGCATCCCTCCTGGTTTCTTTCCCAGTAAGATTTGTGCAATTGTTTCTTTATTCTTCCTCATCCTTAAGACCACTAAAATGTCTTGAATTTCCTTCACATAGACTTGTTTTCCAGGCATAATATCCCAAATACATGGTGTCATGTACAGTCCTTCTGCTCACAAGTCTCAGTTGCTCATCTCTACCCAGACTCTCCCTTGGACGCTGACTTGAAGGTCCAACTGCTATTTGACATCTCCACTTGGAGGCTGAAGAGACACTTCGAAAACTGGCTCCCCACACACACCCCATTTCTGCCAACTCAAACCATGCAATCTACTAAAAAATCTTGTTGGTTCCTTTCTTCATGTGTCCAGAATCAGACCATTCCTCACCAGTTCCACTCTGTGACTCAAGATACTGTGTGTTCTCTAGTCAAATAATTGGATGACTCAATAAAGGGGAATCACTTGATTTCACAGAAGAACCGGGAATATCTTTTGGGAAGAAGAGTGATTCCCAAAACAGATAAATCAGGTCAATTTATTCTATAGCATGACAAATTCATAGTTTATGCAAGATAACAATCAAGCCCCCTAGACTGTCCTGTATCTACTTCCACGAATGGAACTGGCCTCCTAACTTCTCGGACCTCCACCATCCTTTCCCTTCCTTTCCTGGCTGTTTACGGTTCTGTGGACACAGGGGTAATGCTGTTTGGGGGGCATTTTACTTATTCTGCTCCCTCTTCCAGGATGGTTGTCATTCCCCTGTTTTTATGGCTGCTTTCCACCAGTACACCATCTTTCCTCAAATGTCACAAATACATGCAAATGCAAAGTAGGTACAGCATTCCATACCTTAGCACTCACTTGAGTTTGGCTGATTTCACTTAGTATGGATTTTTCCAAGTCTTTCCATTTCCTTACCAATGGAGCAATGCCATTCATTCTGATAGAGTCATAGAATTACATTGTGCATATATCAGCTTTCCTGCTGGTGCATTCCATTAGACAAACCCAGCTGAAAACCAGTGAGTGTCCATTGGTCATGATTCACAAGAAACAATCTGGCAGGACGGCTATTAGAGCAAACATGATGGACCACAAATCCAGAAGGCATACGGAATGCACAGGATACTCACAAAGTAATCAGTAAAGCAGAATGGGAAGCAACTTTGCATTTTCTTCATCTGAATGAATTGTAAATAATTCTCTCATAATGAAGAGAACCTGAGGGAACAGACCTTGAGGTGGGATAGAGTATTCTGTCTTTAATTATTCTCATCAGTTTCTAGCCAATGACTGTGTCAGTACAGAGTGTGTCTTTCATCAGCAACATGTGTTCTGAAAGGTATTCTCAGTGGCTTATCTATGTGCATGACATGGAACAGCTAAAGACATGAATTGGCATTGGAGATGGGTACTGCTCTTGAAGAGAAGGCTGGAGAGGGTCATGTCTTCACTGAGTTCTCCTGGGTTGAACATCGCTAGGTCAAAATCTGGGCTAACATTGGGCCTTAGCTTTTCCATCTCTCCAGACAGTATCAGCCACCAAAAGGCAGAAAGTCCCAGTCTCTGTTTGCAGTGTAGTCACAGCCATCTGAAACCCGGGTCTCAGGCAGTCTGTGGCTTTGATTGTGGGTGGTAACTGCACCTCACACAACCCTAATTGAGTTTTAACATAGATGTTTCTGATCCCACGAGATAGTAGTATGATACCTTAAACTACATCCTACATCAACTTAAAGGGACATACTAAACCAATATTTTCCCCCACATTACATTTCCTTTACTAAATGGCTTTGAAGAATTTCTATTGACCTACAATTATTAGATGCTAATTAAAAAACTTCACAGGGGCAATAACCGTTTAAACAAAGAGATCAAGATTTAAGTGGTCATTTATAAGGACATCTTTTGAAATCAACAGCTAAGGATACATGTCATCAACACTTGGGAACTTTTTTTTCTTCCCTGAACCTTTACTGAAAAATAAAAATCACAGTAACGTGAAAAATAGAGTGATTGGTAACAGCTTCCGCATGTTCATGTTTTCCTCTCACTAAGTATTGCACAGAATTTTAAGTGTTGTTCCTTCATTACTTGGAATCTTGTGAATGCGTGTGTGGAAGAGAATAAACTGCGAGATATGAGTAAGCTATAGGTGTGTCCAGGCCTCATTTCCCATCTTTAAAAAGAGCATAATAACCACTGGGTATACTACACTGCCACGTGTGAATGACGGGGGTGATGATCTGAAATGCGTAGACTAATGCCTGAAATGGAATAAGCTACATATAAGTAAATGGTTATTCATTCACTCTTTCGATCTCTTATCATTCTCCTCATTCCAGTTTCCCACTGATTCTGCTAAAATTTTTAAAATTTAGCAATCAATGTTGAGAGAAGCGCAGTACTTTTATAATGATACTTAAAATCCTGCTACATAACTTGCTTTACTTTCAGACAATTTCATTACATCTTACTTCCAAATAACTTAAGGGATGCAATCACTAGAAGAATGTCCTCCATCCCGCAAGCAGAGAGAGAATGACACTCTAGTTCCAGAAATCTGTATAGTTCCAACATGAATCTGTGGCTGACTCTGAACATGTGAAGAAAGTCAGACCTTGAGGTGAGGAGATAGTCCTGAATTGTGCAGGTGGGCCAAATATCCAAGGGGACCAATTTTCCCAGATGTTTTCAGAAGGAGACTCTACTGGGATAGTCAAAGAGTTGTAGCCCCACTTGCTTTGAAGGTGGAGAAAGGTGACCCTGAAACCAGGGATGTGGCTAGTCTCTAGATGACTAAGAGGCAAGGAAACAATAATTTCTCCAGAGCCTGCAGAGATGCCATGGTTTCAGTTCACTGAGTCTCTGGAGAGTGTTTGAAACATAATTCAAACATACTAAGTATTGTATTACTTTAATCTACCACATTTGTGGTGATTTTTTGTACCATCCAAAACAAAACACAACGATCCTCATATCAACATATTTTCACCTCATATTATGTTTTCAGCAGCGCTTGTACAGTTCTATTAATTGATGTTTATTAGGAGATGTCTGTGTGATCTTTTTAGAAATAAGTGTATCCTATACAAATTTCAACTATCCTTTAAATGGGACACAAAGACAACTATGGACTAATTAAAAGGGGAGGAGCTTTGGAGTTTGTGATATCTGCACTTAAGTTTGCTAGATGCACAAAATAGTTAGATTTGTTTTTTTACCACCAGCTATTCCATGTAATAATTGCAATGTGCACATCGATAAAGGTAGATTCGTTATTTTTCTGAAATTCACATTTAATTGATTGACTTGTGTTTTATCTGGCCATTCTACCTGGATAGAGTCCTAGCTGTCACACATAAAAGGGAGACCTAAATAAGTGGGTCTAAACTTGTTAGAGTTTAGGAATGTCCTGTGAAGCCTTTGCAAATATCATCACCCAACCTCAGTGATTTAATGATAAATCATTTTCTTCAAGAGTAGGACAGACGAATGAGTATGCTCCAGATATCTAAGGTAACACCGCATGTGAAAGTAGTGATCAAAAGAGTAATTCTCTAACTATACTCTAAGTTAGTACCACCCAGGAAATTTGTTATTATGCAGACTCTTGGTTTCATTCCAAGAGATTGTGAGTCAGTACCATAGGAAGAGGATTCAAGGATGTTTGTCATAAGCATTTTAAGTGATTTGCATGAAGAATCTGTGACTCACACCTTTAGATTCCTGCACGTGAGAGTTCTAGGACCTGTGTCAGTGCTGAACAAAACTCAATACTTTCTTAGCCACACCTGTTGTAAAAGTTCACTTAACATAATTTCCAAAAGTAGAGTCATCTGAGTTTATCTCTTCTTCGTCGAGCTCCATCATGTCCCTGAAGGTTTCCTTTAATTTATTTTTAGTTGTTGTGCATCCCAACTCTCACCTCTGTCTCCCCATAGGAAGAAGGACCTTTCTGTACACTGCCAAATGAAACATCATTTTCAATTGCTTCTCTTTTCGTGCCTTCTTGATGTGTTCTGAGTTTTGTGTTTACTCACTGGCGAAAGGAAATAAGGATAGGGCTGGGGATATAGCCTAGTGGCAAGAGTGCCTGCCTCGGATACACGAGGCCCTACGTTCGATTCCCCAGCACCACATATACAGAAAACGGCCAGAAGCGGCGCTGTGGCTCAAGTGGCAGAGTGGCCTTGAGCGGGAAGAAGCCAGAGACAGTGCTCAGGCCCTGAGTCCAAGGCCCAGGACTGGCCAAAAAAAAAAAAAAAAAAAAAGGAAATAAGGATAATTTTTTTCTGTGTAATTATTCTGATGAGCTGAAAGCTTGGTATATTTGTTTCCATTGTCCAATTTAATATCATATCTCCGTATCTTTTTCTCATTTGATCTCTGAAATTTCACAGAAAATATTCATAACCAAGGCAGACACACTCAGCTTTGTGTTTCTTTGAGACTTGGCCCAATGTGCTTTGTGTAACACAGCCCATCACTACTTGTGACAAGGCAGGTACAGATCCTCTGTCCAAAACTTTGTGTCCCCCACCCCACCTCACCACAAGCTATCTCTCCCTGGAGGCTCTTTGTGGAGGTGCTATCACGACCAATTTGCAGTCTCTGAATGACTGTCACCTTGTAGAAAACACTGAGCAGGAAGAAAGACTTTGTCCTCCTCTTCCTTGATTCTTGGCACACACTCTTTCACGATTCCTGCTTGGAAGGGTATGAGTCCTAGTTAGAAGCCATCAGGCCTCCTATTCCAGGGCCACCTGGAATTTGCCTGAATGGCCTGGGCCCACTGGGTTTGAGAGTCAGAAAATTGCTGGCCGCAGGGTCAACCAGGCCAGTTGTGGAAAAATAGCTCATATTGTTCACACTATGGGGAATAATATCCACAAATAACCTAATGTTTCGTGGAAAAACAATAGCAGCACAAATTACCCACCTCCCCAGCCTCTACACCTCCCCCCCCCAAACAGGGCTTCCCATGGTGTAAGAAGACTGAAGTGTTTCAGTGGATGCAAGGAGTAAGTAACAAGTGGAACAGCATGCACTCTTTTATATGTGGCTTCCACTTCCCCATCAGCTCCGGTGGATGTACTCTGAGCATGGACAAGGCAGAGGCTTTGGATTTACAAAAACAAGAATGTTGCTTGTTAGGTGTGAGACTGTAGTGTATTAACCACCTTGGAGTTCTATTATCAGGATGCACTGTAGTGGGTGTGACACAGTGTCTTTGGTTTGTAACCAAGAACTGTGCAATCCTGAGTTGTGCATTTCCATTGCTCATTGTGAGGAAACACCATAGTTCTCCAGACTCTGTCAGTATGGCCCACATCTCACTACATGTCTATAGGAATGGAAAACTTTTTACTGGAGAAACTGAGTCTTTGGCACAGGCTCTGAGAACATACCCAACGACTATGGCTCACTTCCAATGAACCTCTGGTTTAGTCATTTCTGCAAGAACTGGAAATGTGTCGGCCAGTATTCATGCAATCTGAGAGGTGGCTTCCTTGTCACTAGAACAGGGCCCTGCAAAGAGAATGGTTCTCAACAGTTATGGAGGAGTGATGAAGGCTATTGTTAGTTTTGCAGTGAATGGGATGGTGGGGGTATTTAGAGGAGAGGTACTGATCCAGACCCCGGAGGAGATGAATCTTGGGACAGGGAACAATAGGAGGACAGGCAGCTGGGCCTACATTGAAGTGTGGCTTATCCCTTGGGTTGGGGATTTACTTAAATTCCACATTTTAACGATCTCAAATAAGTAATGTCGACCTCTCCAGATGGCTGCTATAAAGTGTGTGATATTTTCATTACTCATTAAGGTTTTCTCCAAACCTTTCTATTGTAGAAATCTTATGGGCTGATTGTGAACAGAGATAGGATTCTTGGACAGGGCATGACCTATATTGGTAATGAAATAGGCTAATCTCAGGTTTCTTCTTTCTGGAATAATAATGTGATTGAGACATTCTATCTTTTAATATCTATTAATATTAAATGGGATTGGCTCTACAAACTGTCTTGTAAAGGAGATAGAATACTAGGGTTTTTATTTGTTGCATTATTTACTGTTTCATATTATCTCATTCCTATTTTTCTTGTCTTATGTCCCTGCATCTAGAGATAAGAATTCAAACACTGGGGTGAAGTGGATGATAGCTACAATTTTCAGTGACCATCTGAATGTCTTGTTGAACCAGAAGGTAGGTTTAGTCAGAATCTGGTCTCCATAAATGATTTCACTGTGACTCATCAAGTAATTCTCAGTGAAAACAGGAGAAACTTCATCAAAACAGTCAGCGATCTATCCACCATTCCTGTCACTTTCAGCTGAGCACCTGGCTCAGGTAAAGTAGGCCAGAGAAGCAATGGCCAAATGTCAGAAAGCAAGTGTATCAGTTATCCAATCCTTGCATTACACTGAGTTTCTTATGCAAAGCTGGCCCCAAGGTTCACAAAGGGGCCAATGGCAGTCACCCTTTCTTAATCTGGCCATTCTCAGAAACTATAACAAGTAGAGATAGTAAGATGTCACCTCATTCTTTTAATCAGGTCTGTGAGAATCTCTTCAAGGAGTAACACAATCTAACTATCCTATTGAATAACACCTGTTTAAGTCCTTAGCTCAATGATCAGCATTGGTCAGCATGTAGCAAAGGTGAACTATTGCTGTCATGTGACATTTGACAGCTTAAAAAGCTCAGAAACAATGCACAAGAACAAGACCTAAATGCAAAGAAGTTCACTAGTTCAACTACCTCTTATTAAGTGCCCAGTTCAAGATAATGGCAAAATAATTTCACACACAGTTTTGTAAGGTCATATATTTTTAGAAAGAATAAGTAAGTCAAGAAAAGCAACATTACAGATTATACTTTCTACTAAAATGGATAGACAAAAGAAACAGAGTATTTCAGATAGAAATGAGATATATGAAGACAAAAACATCAGAATAAAATGATAAGGAGATCATGTTGGGGAAATTTGTTTTAGAAATGATTGACAAAGTAGGTCTCTGAAGATATGAGAGTCCAAAATTATGCAAAGTGAGAGCTCCATAGAAGCCAGTATCTTGAGGTTTCACAGAACAAGAAAAAAAGAAAGAAAGAGAGAGAGAGAGAGAGAGAGAGGAAGGAAGGAAGGAAGGAAGGAAGGAAGGAAGGAAGGAAGGAAGGAAGGAAGGAAGGAAGGAAGGAAGGAGAGAAAAAATAAAAACAAAGCTCTTGAGGCTGAAATGTTCTAGAAGTAATAAAGGGACAATATAACTGAAGATGAATGAGGAATTATTTGAAGAAAAATAATACCATCAAACAAGATAGGCTAAGGAATGGTTGAAATGGATGAAAGAGTTAGTATAATTTGTGACAATACTAAGAACTTTTAGAAGTTTGTACCATGGAGTGAAATGGTATGATTTACGCTGCTGACAGATTATTGCATTTGTAGGGTGAGGAAGTAGTGTTGAAGTGCCACCAACCAGGATCTTCAGGGATGGAAATGTTTGCACAGTTCTGGAAGCAGATCTGACTTTATGCTGCTAGGGACTTCTGCCTCAGCAGTAGGTGGCTCTCTTCTCCCTAAGTCTTTACATGGCCTTCCTTTTGTGCGCCTTTGAGTCTACACATACTTTCTGTACAGGCACTATTTCTTTTAAGGAGCACACTGGAGAACTCAATTTTATTACTTCGATGATCACTTTATCTCTGAATACAGCTACATTCAGAAATAGTAGGAGGTTATCCTTGTAATATGTGTTGCAGGGACAGAATTCAACCTACAACAGTTGTACGAGCTACTGTAGAGAGAATATTTATGTGTAAGAGGCACTGGTCAGAAGGTTATTTTAACAATGTAAGTGTTCTTAAGATCTTGAATGAGGTAGGAGCAAATAGAAAGGCGGTTAAAAGTGGTCATATTGGTCCTGAATTGTGAAGGTTTAATTGATAAAACATACTCATAGATTGTCAGTGCAACACAAGGAAAATAGAAGAATAGTTGAGTGCCTGGTGTCACAATTTATTGACATGAGGAGGAGGAGGAGAAGAATTTTGAAACACAATGGTTTTGAATTTTCGTTTTAGACATGGTAAGTGTGATATGATTATTAGATGTCAATGGGAGATATTAACTTAGAAATCAACAGAAAATGTCAGCATTCATGTTGCTGTAAGTCACTTACAAACTATGTCTGCGAGGCTCTGGACTTGGATACAGACTCCAAGAACAAACTCTAGATAGAAAGAGGGGATGGCCACAACTCTGCAAAATCTTTCAAGGAGAAACAAGAAAGAAAAGAAGAAAAAGGAACCTGCCGAGATGACAGAGATGATGGAGGAAAGGAGATGGCAGGCGACCTTGATGCCAAGTGAGGAAAATTTTTAAAAAGCATTGCAAGTGTATAATACTGAAAAGCTGCTGACATTGTAATTCCAAAGAGAGCTGGTGACTTGACCTTTGAAACTGGCATGATGGAGATTGTTAGCGACCTTTAAAGATCGGCTTCAACAACAGTAGGAGTGAGGGAAAAAAGAGAGGCTGGCAAATGAGAAAATGAATTAAGCAAATAAATTTGTTGAAGACCTTTGCTAGCAAACAAAGCAGAGGAATGGGGCAGCATTGGAAAAATTTATAAAAGGCAAAACAAAAAAAGTTTAGGGAGTACTTTGCATTTGAAGGTGAAAGATACTAGAATGTGTTAATAACATTAATTACAAATTAATCACATTGAAGCTAGGGAGTGATAACTTCAGAGGAAAACAGCAAACCTTAACTAAGAATTCAAATGGAAGCTAAGGGACAAGGATTCGTTTCTGACCAGATGAAGGACAGCTCAGATCATGATGAAGGTATTGGATATGAGATGTATATGAAATTCATGGACAACTTCATAGAGGCTGAAACATTACCACATTTATAGATGAGGATACATATCTGTGTATTTTTAAAATTTGCTTTCATTATCTAAGTGTAAATAGGATACCCCAAAGTTCTCAAGCTCAGTGCACAGAACTCATAAGTAACTAATATTAGAAACTTGTACAACCCAAGAATTAGTTCTTAGAAGGTATTGACCACCCTTTGCTATACTGAAATTTTCCGTGAGTTCTTTTCTTTGGCAGGTACACTTTTTATTTTAGCAATAATTTGTAGGATTTTATTTTGAAGGAAAAATGGATGCTTACTCTTGCCAGCCATTATTTGAAGACTGTAGCCACAGCTCCAATGAGACCAGGGTAAATGGCTGGCCTTAGTGAGGTATGAACAACCCAGTATAAAGAAAACAATAAAGAGAAGGCCATGAGATAAAGGCTTTGAGGTCTGCCCTTTCCTGAAATCCAGTTGTTGGGAAATTTACTTGGTAATGAATGTGAATATTCTTTCGAAAAAACACAATGCTTTGGGGAAGGGGAAGACTAATGTGTAGATACAGCTCAATCTCCATAATCCATAGGATTTAGACTTTCTGAGATCCTGTCTCTCCCTGAGTGAATTTCCACAAGCAAGCGACAGGAGGAGGTGCCTACAAATGAACAACGTCCCGAAGTAGAAGTTTGGTTTGAACCTAGTGTTCAGTCAAAGTCTATGTTTATATTAATTCAGTATAATTTGAGCCATGGGCAATTGGGTTAAGAAACCACTTCAGAAGGTACTTACTGATTGGTAGCTTCAAGATACTCTGAGTGGTATGTTAATTAGTAAAGCATTCCTATCTCCCAAGAGTTTATGACATTCAGGCAATAAGTTGATAATGTGTGAATAACCATATATACTGTAACCACACTGAGGCTCTGGTACAGATAATGCCATTGTTGCACTTGCCTGGGTAGCAGATGGTAGAGATTTTGAGTAATCTCTAACACAGGCTGTAGGAGAGAGACTGCATTATTTCTGCTGTCAGTGAATTAAACAAAGGATATTTTGGGAAGCGAAGTTCCTATTAATGAATCTACCGTGATATATATGAGATAAGGGTCGCTTTACCCTTATAGAAATAATGTTAACTGGGCCTCCCACTTCTGGAGTTTCTCTCTAGAAAGAATCAATTGCACAGTCTTCCTTAAGTTTTCAAGTATACTTGTCCTGTCTCCCTTATACAATTTCCTTTCTTTTAATTCTTTAATAGATAAAAAATATATTATAAAGGATCCCAGAAACACACACATTAGGTCATTCAACATTTTCTTGTGCTGATTATAGTGGTATGTAAGAGAAGAGAAACGTGACTCTTTCCTCTTTGTTGTCATATACTAAAGGAAGAGGTGGATTTCCTAAACAACAAAACCTAAAATCCATATACTTAAACAAATATGGCAGAATGTATGTCCAAAAGGAAACATACTCTTTATCTGACTAAGGTAAGTATAACCACTCTGTAAATCAAATGAATAAGACAAACCTTCCCAGACCCCAACTCAATTTTTAATTTCTTGTTATATCATTGGCCAAGACTGTGCAACATATCCATTCTTAAAGCAATCACTTACCACGATGATAAGATCAGCAGGACTAGGATCGTGGAATTCTGATTCACTCCCAGAGGCTGAATGTAGACCATCTTTGCTCTGAGCCAGAAGATAACCATTAGAAGATACAAATCAGGAGAGTCTTTTTCAAAATGAGAACAAAAATGGTATGAACTACTATGAATGATGATTTACAAAGAATACTACATCTGTTGAGGTAGTAATTCATAGATTTTTTTTCACAAACCATTACAGAAATGTACTCATTACCTTACTTATGTAACTGTAACCTCCCTGTTCATCAGCTTACAATAGATAATAAAAAATAGATAAATGAAAGAGGAATGGAACTAACTTTAAAAATCTATTATGAGTTGAGCAAACAATAAAATGTAAACTCCACCAAAGCAGGAAATATTTTCTGTCTTTTTTTCCCTGTAGCATCAGAGAGAATAACACTAACTCTTGTTTCATTAGTTCTTTCTCTTCTGGTTTGCCTAGTGAGTTTTCAAGGGGACTTCCTATTCATTGAAACAAGGAAGGAGGGAAAGGAGAAGTTTAACAAAGCTATCTTGATTTTGAAAAGAAGGCTCTCAAAATTTTAAGGAGAAGCCAGGGAAGTGTAAATGAAAGGCTTTTAAACAACTATAAGGCAATAGCTGCCTCCAAACCATAATGCAATGCAGACTTTGGCCTTAATTATTTATCTCAACCACCCATCCGATATAAAGAAAAATGTGCAGAGGCAAAGCAAAGTCCTTGTTGAAAATGAAAATCTAGTTATGGAGTTCCCCAGGCAAGTTATATCCTTTTGAGCCAGGACAGATATCATCCACAACTACCTAACACAACTCTTAATTTATCATGATGGTTGCTCATTTATTTCCTCTTCTCTGAACAGCCTGGGAAATGCACAAGACCGCCTATATAAGGAAACAATTACCAAGTGGGCCACTTTCAACAGAATTTGCCTTGGCTAGTCAGCTCTGTGCCATTTGTGTACATAGTGCAGAATTAAATAATTCATCAACTTGAGAGATTTTACTGCACATTTTCACAATCTGTGAGACACTGAACTAGGTCCGAGGATAAAGGGGTGAACACAGATACCTGCTCCTTGCCCTCCAGAAGCGAGAACACAGCATGAAGCGAAGGAGCTTGGGGAGTAACTTCTGGTAAAGATTAGGGCAGAGCAACCAGGAAGATAGCCAAGGCAAAAAGGGTGGAGGCATGAGTCAGGCAGGCAGAGCCCTGGCATTTCAGCTCAGAAAGGGGAAAGGGAGTCTTCACACATGTACTCTGAATCTGTATTCAGAGCCAGGAAACTCAGATTCACTCATTCATTCATAGTTTCTCTGAGGCTGAGAGAAACCTAAGTTATTCTTTTGGTTTATATGTGGTAGTAGGGCTTGAACTGTGGATCTGGGGCTTGCTAGACAAGTCCTCTGACATATGAGCCACTCACTCAGCTCAAACAATTTTGTTTTGATGCTTCTAACATGCAAACTCTGAAACAAGTGTTCAAAACTACTGCTATCTAAGAATGACTCCTTTTGCATAAGAGTATGTTATTAGGATAATACCATTACATGAGGTTTGTGAGACTAGTTTCTTAGGTCACTATAGCAGAAGTGAGAAAATACTGTTAGGTCTGCCCAGGAGAACAGCCTTTCCCCCTTTCCTCTTCATGAAGGACAGCAAGTAGCCTTACTGGAGATCACCTGCCTGAAAGCAGTAATCACGACTGCCAATCACCTGACTGTGAGTCAGCCAAGGACCCCACCCCAGGCTCAGAGGTCACTTTCTTATCTGCTGAGGTCACTTTCTGAACTGCCCCAGTCATGCCTCTGAGAGCACTTCCACATTGGCTGTGGTCCCACCCCCCACATTTCCAAAATGATCCCACTCAACACAAATCCCTCTCCCTTTTTCTTTCCTTCTCTCTCCCCATATCTCCATCTTAGGTTGGCAGTTTGTTCTCCAGCCCCCTCTCCCCCCATAAACTCTTTTCTGCCTGAACCACATGGCATTCTCTTTTAGCCAAACCTTACAGATAAATCATAGCTTTACATTTTCATGAGACCCAGACCCATTTTCCCTCAACTCTGTATCTTTATGTTATTGCTTATATAACTTAATTCACAGGATACAATGAAGGCCAAATTTGAGGAAATTGCTCATTGTAAGGAGGAAACTTAAACCGTCTGGCTGGTAGATCCCAATGCATTCATTAATAACAAGTACTTCTTGTTAGGTCCGCCTGGGAGAACAGCTCCCTTCATGAAGGACAGCACCTGTAGCATTACCGGAGATCACTTGCCCGGAACTAGTAATCAACTGTAACTGTCAATCGCCTGACTGTCACTCACCTGACTGTGAGTGAAAAAAAGGACCCAGGCTCTGAGTTCACTTTATGCTCGGAGGCCAATTCCTCATCCACCCAGATCATGCCTCTTGCAGGAAATGAGAGGTCCCCCAGGCTCTGAGATCATTTCCACCTTTACTGCAGCCACAACTCCTCCTTGCCCTCCACTATGCAATTTCTCTCCACCATAAGTTCTCTGTCTGCACATCTACATGTGGTGCAGGCTGGAGGTTTGGAGCTTGTACTAAACTCTCTTCTGCCTGAACTAGGTAGAGGTTTCCTTTCAACAACCCTTACATTATTTATGTGGGGAAGAATTCAAAAGGCTGGATATGGAAAAATAAAGGCTGATGGGAAAAATATACCTCAGTGGATCTGGAAGTTCAAGACAAATGCTAAATAAATTTAAATAATGTGTGAAGAGCTTGAAGGGGAAACAGTTGCTGTAGAACTCGATTTCTATATTCACAAAGAAAAAGAGGTGAGAAAAAGGTACTCTGTAACCAACCAAGTGCAGCATTTTATCAGTAAATAGAGACAAATCTGCTCAAAGCAAAGTTGATGCACATACAATGTTAACATGAAGTATCATAGAGAGGGAGAATGCTAGGGAACACTTGGTGGAGCCAGGATCCTCTATTATAGCCCAAGAAGTCCAGTGAAGGGAGACAGTCAAGAGACATGGTAGAAATCTCCACCAACATCCTATTCAGAGTGCTCTAGGAGCCAGAGTAACTTTAATGTCATTCTTTGCACCACCTCATACCATGGATGAGAAAATCGCAGGAAAGCTGAGCAGAGGTTAACAGACCTACCGTACATGGTGAACCAGTTGGACTTGAATCCTAAGAATAACAATTTACAAAAGCTGGAGAAGGGGAGTTTGGGGAAGGAGAAATGAGAGAACATTGGATTCATGGAACAGAGTATAACCTCTTTGACCTAAAAGAAATAGCCTTGGTGTACACCGTGATAGACTGAAAACTTCCAATTTAAAATATAATAATCCAGAGTCCCTGGAACGTGCCAGCTTTACCTTGAGGAATGTTTAAAATATGTTTAAGGAAAAGATCTAGAGGAAGGTAAATTGTCCTAGATTATATAAGCAAGCACTAAATGCAATAACATACGTTTCTGTCATATGGAGGTTGAGAAAGATTTTACATGCTCAGAAGGTGGGAGTGACTTATCCACAAGAATCTAAAAGAAAAAAGAAATGGATTCTCCTCTCTTTACAATAGAGATTTGCCAATCATTTATTAGCTCATTGAAAGTGATTTCAGACATCACCTGAATGTGAAATAATACAAAACTTGTGACACTTTGTTTCAGTACCCACAGAAATGGCAGATACAAATGTATGTAATTTTACTATATAAATTGCTGTTTATTTGTGATACTGGACTCTGAGAACCAAAGTAGCAAAACTGTCTTATAAATATCAAGATACATGGTAATTTTGCAATAATCAATTTTTAAGCAATCAAGAAAAATAATCTTGAAATAGACTAATAAGAAAAGAACTTAGAAAGAAATATCAATATTATAGAGACTGCTGAACTGAATATAGCCATTTTCCTCCTAAAATGCATTTCTAACCAGTGAGGGCCAGAGCATGTGTGTTCTTTCACTGTGGTCTCTCTGAATCAAATAGTTGGTCCGTTCTTTCTCAGAGGCGGAACCTGGGAAACACTGGAAGCAAGACGTCCATGCAGAAGAAAGGTGGACCAGAGGCTGCAGCTTTCCAGCCTGGTTTCCCAAGGCCCAGACTAACAGACAATTCTCTGCAGAACATCAACGTGAAACAGACCCATGTTTACCCATCCACCTCTTTAAAGGTGTATTCATTATCCCCTCTCAATGCCACAACATAATCCCTCCATTAATGATGTCATCCAGCTTTACAATGTGATGGATCTTTATAAGTTGGTTTGTTCATCAGCCTTTTAAGGGTCTTGGACTTTCTAAACTCACTTTTCACATTCTTCCTACCCTTTTCTAATAGCACTGGCTAGATTTTCATCCCAAAGCACATCTACTTTAACTATATTCTTGGTAGTAATCACATCTTATGTTTTCACCGTATCCAAAACCAACCAAATCTACCTTAATTCTTCACTAATCACTAACTTTCAAATTCTGGGGTGAATAAAGGCAGGATTCCATTATTATAATTTTTCACATGAATTCATGACTTTGGGACAGCTGTTTGTCCTACACTCTAAGTGTTTTTTTTTTCCTAGTAAATCTGAGAATTACTTAGCAATTTTTCTTTCCTGTTGAGTCCTGGTTGAGTCCTGTTGTATTAAAAATTCCTCATTTTATTTACATTTCTCATTCAATCACAGAAAAAAACAGTGGCCCCAAATGTTGATTTTACTTAGAAAACTGAGGCCTAATGTTCTCAAATTAGGTGCTCACTACAACATATGCCTTAAGCAAAGAAGATAGAGAAGCTAA
>NC_063178.1:48440899-48546271 GCF_023159225.1 Perognathus longimembris pacificus | reverse complement strand
AGGAAAATTAAAAAGAAAAGATGCTAGTGGGGATGTGGCCAAACGGGAATCCTACTACACTGTTGGTGGGAATGTAAAATTCTTCAATCACTCTGGAAAGCAGTATGGAGGTTTCTCAAAAGGCTAAACCTCAGGCTCCCCTATAACCCAGCACCTCCACTCCTGGGCATTTACCCAAGGGGTCACAAACAAGACCACACTAAAGCTACCAGCACAACCATATTCATTGCATGTATCACCACAACCATCTTGTTCTTTGAGATAAGGACTTGCTAATTTTTGTCTAGATTGGTATTGAGCCTGTTTCCTTTTGTCTATATGTCCCAAGGAAATAAATATTAATAATGAGCCGGACTCCCTGATTCCGGATAATCATCTTGATTTGTAGGCATTTGTTAAGAACTAACTAAATTCCGTTGAAGCTTACACGTTGTTAATTAATCATCAGATTTTAAAACTACTGTAGTACAAAGAGTCTTTTCATAAGACAGTAATCAACAGGTCAAGAAAGAAATAAACAAACAAAAAATCCCAGTCCATTCATACCATATTTAAAAAAGTCATAGTAAGGAGGTGAAAGACCTTACAGCAAAAGTATCAACTACTAAAAATTAATATTGAAGACACTAGAAAAGTCAAAGACCTCCCATATACATGGATCTTCAGAGATACTATTGTGAAAACAACCATAATACTGATATTGATCTACACATTTAATGAAATTTTCCCCAAATTCCTACATCATTCTTCACAGGAATTGAAAAAGCAATCATAAAATTTATATGAAAACTATCTGGGTGTCAGTGGCTCATGTCTGTAATCATGGAAACTCAGGAAGCTGAGATCTGAGGATTGCAATTCAAAGCCAGACCAGGCAGAAAAGTCCCCACGGGGCTATTATCTCCAATTAACCAGGGGAAAACTCGCAATAATCCTGTGCTCAAAGTGGTAGAGCATTCGCCTTGAACAAAAGAGCTCAGGGACAGTGCCCAGAGTTCAAGCCTCATAATGGACAAAATAAAAAACAACAACAAAACTTATATGGAAACTCTAAAAAACCCAACTAACTAAAACAATTTTGAAGAAGAAATGCCATGGTGGCATTATTATAATAGCAACCTTCAAATTATATTACAGAGCCACGGTTAAAAATTAGAATGGTTCCAGCATACAGTTTCATATACCAACAGAATAGGGTAAACCTTCTAGAAATAAATAAAGGTACAACTATCTGTGTTTTGACAAAAGTGTCAAAAACAACCTCTTCAATGATGGAGAAAGGCAAGGCTATTCAACAAACTAATCCTAAAGGAAATGCAGATCAAACAACAGTGATGCTGTATCTCACCTCAGTTAGGAAAGCAATCATCAAGAAAACAAATGACACATTCTACTGAAGATGCAGAGCAAAAGCATCACTCCGAACTGTACTTGTAGTAGAGCACTGGCCTTGAGCCAAAGAGCTCAGGGACAACACCCAGGCCCTGAGTTCAAGCCCCACAATGTATAACATTACAAAAAAGGGACACTCGTGTACTGCTATTCATCAAAAATAAGTTCTGCAACTTTTGAAAGTCAGTAAGGATGTTTCTAAAAAAACTCAACTTAAAAAAAACAAACATAAAACTAAAAATTCAAAGGAGTGTGGATCTACATACCATAGAATAGGAACACCCAGACATCCATGTTTATTTCAGTACTAATTATAATAGCTCATCTATGGAATCAGCCTAGGTGTCCTACAACTAGTGAGTGAATGAGGAAAATCTGTTACCTATATATACACTACAAAGTATGTTTCAGTCCTAAAGAAGAATTCAATAACGTTGAATGCTGTTTACCGAAAATGGGTAGAAAGGATGAATATCACTTCGAACAAAATAAGCTCAAAAGAGCAAATACCACATTCTTTCATTCATATGTATAATCTAGACATGAAATAATACTGATAGCCATAATAATAGTAATAATGGGAAGGGGCATGAAAGGAGAACTGTCTGCTAGGGTACTATCTATGGAAGGGAAACGTGTGTAAAGAGAAGGCACTGAGTGAGCACGACGACAGTATATGACCCTGTGTGTGTGTAAAAGTATAACAATGAAACACTAAATCATGTTTGAAAAAGAGCAAAGAAAAGGTGGAAGGAGGCTAATAGTATAATACAGGAGAAAAATTTGATCAAATATGATGGAAACACCACAAAGAAACCTGTTTATGAGTTCAACAACTAAAACTAAATTATTTAATAAAGACGACTAAGGAAGTTACTAGCTCACAGAACACTTGCATCTTGAGAGTTTCATATTTTCATTTCAGTTCAGTTGGGCTTTTGAAATGATGAATTTTGAGAACATTTACTTCACAGTTTATTCAAATTCTATTGTTTCTAAGTGTTATGAGATTTTTTTCTGTTTTAAAAATTTCATTATGGTCAGGAACATACTCTTAATGATGTTATTTATTTTCTATTTATTGAGTTTTGTTTCTCATGACATATTTTTCATAGAAACTTGCAAATAACATGTAATCTGATTTTTGTTAGTCAAAGGTCTGTAAATTCAACTAGACCTTAATGGTTTATGTCATGTCCTACATATACTCTTCCTAGTTTTCTGCCTGGAAAAACTGAAGGGAAATTAAATTTATTAGTGTGTAACTTCTCTCTTTGAGTATAATTTTCTTTGCTCCAAAGTTAGTTGACCTAAGGAAGTTACTAATTTCCTTCATGAAAATGATTTATATTTATATAATTATTTCTTTTAAGAGAGTAGCATAACTATAGTAGCATAACTATATTTGAGCTTGCTTATAGATATTATACATGTAAGTCATATTTTAAAATTTATTATGTAATCTTTTATATTAATTGTAGAACACAAACCATTTAATCTGAGCACAAATATATGCATGCCACACTATTTTTATTCTTTCTTCATTTTTCTTTTTTCTTGTTTTGCAATTAGCGAATTTCCTGAACATTTGTTTAAGCTTTTCAAAAAAATTATTAATTAAATTTCGTTGACAAGGAGTTGTGCAAAAGGGGTACAGTTACATAATAGGGCAGTGAGTACATTTCTTGTGATATCTTACACCCTCGTTTATATATATATATATTATATATATATATATATATATATATATATATATATATATTACCCAATGTACCAAAACATATACAGTAGCCACATGGCATATGCCAAAGGAAATTCACCTAGAAACTTAAATATAACGTCAACTGTAGAGTTTGCTTATCCTTGTCTTATGTGATCATACATATATAGCTTTTGAGCTATTGTGATCCACTGAGAGGTCTATTGTAGACCTTTTTATCTTTAGTAGTTGTTTGGTTTTCATTACATAATGTAAGGTCGCTGACCCACACTTGTGGGAAATACCATTTGACAAGAAGTTTTTGGTATCACAGACCTGGTCTCTAGTGCTCCCCCCCCACACCCTAACAGTCATATATCAAGGAGATCATGCCCTTTTGTTTTCTGTGTTTTAGGGTTGTCTCGCTCAACATTATTTGTTCATGTTCTGACCATATCCCTGAAAATACCAATATTTAATTATTTCTAATCACTATGTACTATTCCATTGGTACAGGTATCACATTTTTGGATCCACTCATCTGTAGAGAGGCATCTGGGTTGTTTCCATAGTTTGGATATTGTGAACTGTGCAGTGATAAACATGGATGTGCAGATTCCTTTTTGATATCCTGAGACCTGTTGTTCAGGATAGATGCCTAGGAGTGGTATGGCTGTGTCATAGGGTAGGTCTATGTTGAGTTTTTTGAGGAACCTCCACACTGTTCTCCAAAGTGGTGGTATTAATTTGCATTCCCACCCACAGTGGAGAAGGATTCCTCTTTCCCTGCATCCCCTTCAGCATTTGTTGTTGCCTGACTTCAGAGTAAAGGCCATTCTAACTGGAGTGAGGTGGTATCTCAGGGTTGTTTTTATTTGCATTTCCTTTACTGCCAGGGATGTTGAATATTTCAGGGATGTTGAATATTTCCTCATATGTTTCTTTGCCATTTTTAATCTCTTCTCCTGTGAAGTCTCTCTTTAGCTCCTTTTCCCACTTAATAATTGGTTTACTGGGCTTGGATGGGGTTAGTTTTTTTAGTTCTCTGTAGATGACGGATATTAGGCCTTTGTCTGTTGCTGTGCTGGTGAAGATCATTTCCCATATGGTTGGCTGTCTTTCTAGTTTGGTGGCTATGTCTTTAGCTGTGAAGAAACTTTTTATTTTGTAGTAGTCCCATTTGTTGAGACTCTCCCCTATCTGTTGTGCCCCTAGGACTATATTCAGGAAGTTCCTTCCAGTGCCTATAAGTTCCAGTGTCTTTACTACTCTGTCTTTCAGTAGTTTCAAAGATTCAGGTCTGATATTGAGGTTCTTGGTCCATTTTGAGTTGATCTTGGTACATGGTGATATGCTAGGGTATACTTTGAATTTCCTACATATGGCTGCCCAGTTTTCCCAGCACCAGAAGTTGAAGAGGCTATGTTTTTTCCATTGTATGTATTTAGCTCCTTTGTCGAATATCAGCTGACTGTAAGAATGCGGCTTTATTTCTGGGTCTTCTATTCTATTCTTCATTAGTCTTCAGGTCTGTTTTTATACCAATACCAGGCTGTTTTTGTTATAATGGCTCTATAATAGAGCTTGAAATCTGGTATTGTGATACCTCCTGCACTGCTTTTTTTTGCCTAGAATTGCTTTGGCTATTCTAGGTCTTTTGCTGTTCCATCTCAATTTATGGGTTGCTTTCTGTATTTCAGTGAAGAATGTACCTGGGATCTTGATGGGGATCGCACTGAATTTGTATAACAATTTGGGCAATATGGCGATTTTCACTATATTCAGTCTGCCTACCCATGAGCGTGGGAGGTCTTTCCATCTCCTTGTGTCCTCTTTGATTTCTTTTTTTAACATTTTTTATAGTTCTCATTGAATAGGTCATTCACCTCTTTAGTTAGGTTGATCCCTAGGTAATTTATTCTTTTTTTAGCTATCGTAAATGGTATTGTTTCCATACGTACCTTTTCTGCTTGTACATTGCTGGTATACAGAAAAGCTGCTGACTTTTGTGGTTGATTTTGTATCCTGCTACTTTGCCAAATTGGTTTATTAGGTGCAGGAGTTTGGGGACTGAGTATTTTGGATTCTTCAGATATAAGATTATGTCATCTGCGAATAGGGATATTTTGATTTCTTCTTTGCCAATGTGGGTTCCTTTGATGTCCTCCTCTTGCCTTATTTCTATGCCTAGGGGTTCCAGCACTATGTTGAAAAGAAGTGGGGAGAGTGGGCATCCTTGTCTTGTTCCTGGGTTTAGGCGGAATGGTTTTAGTTTCGCCCCATTTAATATGATATTAGCAGCTGGTCTGTTGTATATGGCTTTTATTGTTTTAAAGAATGTTCCATCTATTCCTGTTCTCTCTAGGGCTTTTAACATGTATGGATGTTGTATTTTGTCAAAGGCTTTTTGGGCATCGACTGAGATGACTATGTGATTCTTGGTCTTGGGTCTGTTTATGTGCTGAATTACATTTATTGATTTACAGATGTTGAAACATCCTTGTGTCTGTGGGATGAAGCCTACTTGATCATGATGTATAATATTCTTGATCAGTTTCTGTATCCTGTTAGCTAATATTTTGTTGAGCAGCTTTGTGTCTGTGTTCATTTGTGATATTGGTCTGTAGTTCTCTTTTGTTGTTGGGTCATTGCCTGGTTTGGGGATGAGTATAATATTAGCCTCACAAAATGAGTTTGGGATTTCTCCCTCTGTTTCTATTTTGTGGAAGAGTTTGAGGAGTATTGGTATTAGTTCCTCAATAAAGGTTTTATAGAAGTCATTCGTGAATCCATCCAGGACTGGGCTTTTCTTTGTTGGGAGCCTCTTGATTACCTCCTGTATCTCGTTGTAAGTTATTGGTTTATTTAGTTGATGTATTTCATCTTGATTCAGTTTGGGCAGTTTATACTTCTCTAAGAATTGATCCATTTCTGTAAAAAAGTAGAGGTTCTGGAAATAGTTCCTTATGATTGTTTGAATATCGTGTGTATTTGTTGTAATTTTTCTGGTGGAGTATCTGAGCTTATGGATATGAGTCTTTTCTCTTCTTCTTCTTTTTTTTTTTTGTAAGTCTTGCAAGGGGTCTGTCAATTTTATTTATTTTCACAGAGAACCAGCTTTTAGTTTTACAATTTTGTTGAATGGCCTATTTTCAATCACATTTACCTCTTCTTTAATCTTTAAGTTTTTAAGCCAGAGTGATTGCACAATATTGTAACCATAGCAATCAGGAAGCTAAGTTAGGAGGACCTTGCATTAGTAGCCAGCCTTGAGTACATAACAAGGCATTCAATAAGTAGAAGAAATAAGCTCTCTTCCAAATTTGTTTCATCTATCATATACCTCAACATATAATTTTAGTGATTTCATTATGAATTGTAGTTTACATATGTAAAATATATGTATATATATATATATATATATATATATACTTAAATGTGTGCAAGGATATGTACACACAAATAGACAAACATAATAATATATTGTTACTTTCTAGCGGCAACAACAGTATATAAGATCAATTTTAGATAAAATTTATTTGAAGTCCCTCTGTCCTTTTATTTTACATTTTATAGTATATGTAATACACAGTATGTTTTACAATATGAATATAACATTTATGTACTTCTAAATGCATGTGCATGTTTCTCAATATATTTACTAAATGTATGTGTAACATTTCATATTAGCTTATGGAGAATATCTTCAAAATATCTTCTCAAAGCACTGCCGTGTGTCTCCATGTTCGTGTTCTGTCTCCTGGCTCTTCCTCGGTCACCATGGCGTCCCACTTCAGCTCCCCATTGGAGCTGAATTGGTTTGTTGGTATTGTTTTTGTTCTTTCTTGCCTCTTTGGCCATCATAGCTACTCAGGAGGCTGAGATCTGAGGATCACGGTTCAAAGCCAGAACAGTCAGGAAGATCTGAGAGTCTTATCTCCAATTCACCACGAGAAAACCCAGAAGTGGAGCTGTGTTGCAAAGTAGTAGAAGGCTAGCCTTGAGTTGAAGCGCTCTAGGACAGCATCCAAGCCCATTGTTCAAGCCCCACGACTGACCGAAAACAAACAAACAAAAACAGAAAACGTGGCTTCTCCATTTTCTTCCTGTACAACATTAGCACTTCAACAGCTTTAACCATTTCCAGCTTTGGAGTGGATACTTGGAGCCAAGGTCTCACTTTCCTTCCGGGGATGGCTTTGAATTGCAATCCTATTGCGGCCTATTGTCTGGGGTGACATATATAACCTAGGAGGTCTTGAAGGCGGGGACGTGCAGACAAGGAGCTTCATCATGTCGGCCTGGGATTTATGGCTGCTGTCCAAATGGTAGAAAAGGGGACCTGCAGCTGCCCAGGCCTGAAGGTCACGCTAAGGGGATCTTGTTGCCTTTTGTGGCCATAATTGCCCTAAAGGAGTGCCATCTCAATATAAAGGGGTGGAGGCTGATTATCTACTGCCCTCACTAAATGGGCCTAGTGTTGCCTAGGGAAGGGGCATGCTAAACTATGGGAGAGGGCGGCTATCAGGCTTACAGAAATATAGTTTAGAAAACTCAAACAAAAGAATACTTATGTTTATCTTTCTATCCACCACATTTCTTTCCCCCCCTAATGTTACAAGGTTCTTTGTATTTATTCTCTCCACACACACACACCCTCTCCAGTCCTGCGGCTTGAACTTAGGGCCTCGGCCCTGTCCCTGAGCTATTTGTTGCTGTTTTTATTGGCATAAAGGGGATGTACAGAGGAGTTAAGGTTTTATAAGTCCGGTAATGAGTACATTTCTTATTGGACAATGTTACCCCTTCCTTCTCTCTTGAAGGTGTTCACTCCCATCCCAGCCCTCAAGTTGGATAGTTCATTTTCAACACAATGTGTGATGGCTTACCTCACTTTACATGAGTTATTATAGGTCCATCCACTTCCCTGCAAGTGATTCTATTCTTTCTAATGGCTGTGTAAAATTCTATTGTATGGAAGTACTGCACGTTTTTTTATACAATCATCAATTGCAGGGCAACTGAGATGTTTCCTGTACTTGGCTATTGTAAATAGTACAGCAATGAACGTGGATGTGCAAATGTCTATACAGCATCCTGGCTTGTGATGTTCTGGGCAGATGCACAGAAGTGGTATGGCTGGGTTGAAGGGTAGATGTATACTTAGTATTGTGAGGAATCTCCAGACTGCTGTCCAGAGTCGTTGTATTAGTTTATATTCCCTTGAACAGTGCAATAGGGCTCCTTTCCCCTACATCCCCACCAACATTTGTTGTTTGAATTCATGTCACAGGCCAATTTATCTGGAGCATGATGGAATCTCAGAGTTTTTTGATTTGCATTTCCTTTATGTCCTGGGTTATTGAACATTTCCTCATATGTTTCTATGCCATTCTTACCTCTTCTACTGAGTAGTCTCCCCTTAATTCCAATGCTCATTTAGTGATTAGTTTATTAGCTTTGGGAGGAGTTAATTTCTTGAGCTCCTTGTGTATTTTGGGGATTACACCTTTGTCAGATATATTCCTGATAATGATCTTCTCATGGTCTGTTGGCTCTCTTTATAGTTTAGTAACTATGTCCTTTGCTGTGCAGAAACTTTTATTTTGATGTAGCCCCATTTTTTCAAGTCTCTCTCCTACCTATTGTGCTTCTGGGACTCTCTTCAAAAAGTTGCTCTCTCAATATGAATGCACATTCATCATGTGCTTTCTGAGATTCTTCAGCTCTGGTTGTGTTTATCATGGAGAATACATAATGATGTGACTCAGCAGCTTGTTGGACCATCAGGTACATCATTTAGGAAGTCATATGGCTGTTTGGATGCCTTTGCTGCATTTACTCTTCTGTCAGTCTCAGCCACCTAGCTTTTCAAATACAGAGCACATGTTAATTTCACAGTTTTTTTCTTTTTCTAGGATATTGTTGAACTTGTGAATTTCTTTGAATGATTGGAATAATGTCCATTTTTTCCCAGGCCTAATGCCAATTCTTCCTAGGTCTACGTCTTTTAAAGATAAGTCTTTCTGAATGTCTGGCTGTATTCATCTGCCTTCATGTACTTTTTAAAAATTTAATTTTATTGTCAAGGTGATTGTACAGAAGGGTTTGCACTTTTTCCTTAACAACAAAACTACCATACAGTGTAGTATTGTCACTGATTCTAATATGTGTACTCTCCGTATTTTAAACTACCTTAAATTAGATTTTCCCAAGCTAAAAAAATGTTGCTGTCTATAGACACATAGATTCATGATACACTTGGATAAAATGAAATTAGGATGTATGAGGTCATAAGATGTGTTTTACATATTGATATATGGGCTCCTTTTTGGAGATTTGTTTGGAATGAGACATGGATTTTGGATTAGTAACTGTCCTTTGCTATGCAAAACCTTTTTTTCTCGTCAGTATGAGTCTTGAACTCAGGGACTGAACACTGTCTCTGAGCTTTTTCACTCAAGGATATTGCTCTACCACTTTGAGCCACAGTTCCACTTCTAGTTTTCTGACGGTTAATTGGAAATAAGAATCTCATGGACTTTCCTCACTGGGGCTGGCTTCAAACTGTGATGCTTAGATCTTACCCACCTGAGTAGCTAGGATTGCAGGTGTGAATCATTAATACCCCACTCAGAAATTTATTGTGAGGTAATCCCATTTGTCAAGCCTCTCTCCTATCTGCTATGCCTCTGGGAATTTTTTTTTTCAAAAACTTTCTGCCTATACTCATAAGTTTTAATGTTTTTCCTACTACATCTTGCAATAATTTCAAAGTTTCAGGTCTGACATTGAGATATTCAATCCCTTTTGAGTTGATATTAGCACATGATGATGAATAAGGATCCAAATTTAGTTTGCTTAATATGGATACCCAGTTTTCCCAACACCAATTATTGGAAGAAGTTATGTTTTTTTCCAAGATGTACATGTATCTTTGGGTCCCCTATTAAATCTCATATAACTCTAAGATATGGTTTTATTTCTGGATTTTTTGTGTGTGTTCATTAGTCTTTTGGTCTATTTTTGTGTTAATACTAAAGCTGTTTTGTTAGCATTTGAGGTCTGGAATTGTGATACTACAAGCATTGCTTTTTTTGTACAGAATTGCTTTGGCTATTGGAGATTTTGTTATTCTATATGAATTTGTGGATTGTTTTCTCCATCTCATTAAAGACTGTCATTGGAATTTTGACTTGGGGCATGTTAAATCTCTAGATCATTTTGGCAGCATGTCCATTTTCACAATATTAATGCTACTATCCATTAACATAGGAGCTCTTTCTATTTTCTGATGTCATCATTGATTTCTTTCTTCAAATTTTTTTTTATAGTTTTCGCTATTAAGGCCTTTGTCTTTCTTTGTTTGGTTTATTTCCAGCTATTTTACTTTTTTTTAGGCTATTTCAAATGGAGCTAGCTCTCTCTGCTTTTTTGATCAAAGCTAGAGCTCTACACCCTGAGTCACATTTCTACTTCCAACATTTTTTCTGATTAAATGGAAATAAGAGTCTCACCAACTTTACTGGCCAGACTGGCTTCCACCCCCAATCCTCAAGCCTACTGAGTAGCTAGGATTGCAAATGTGAGATACCCAAAACTGGCTCCATTATTTTAGTTATTTTTTGAACCATTCTTTCAAGTTAGTACTTCCTATATTTGAGACTGTCTTAAATTCATTTTGGTTTCTGAAGCAATATTTTGCTGTATGCAAGGTTCAATATTGGCAGTTCTTTTCTTTCAGCAGTTGGGAATTCTTAAGTCATTTGCTTCACACTTTATAATTTCTGATAATAATTTTCTGTCTTTGAATTGTGTTCTATAAGTAAGATTTTCTTTATCTATTGCTGCTGTCAACACTTCTCATTGTCTTTGGTTTTGAGAAGTTTGAATCTGCTATGTCTTGTCAAGAATGTCTTTGAGTTTATTTTGTATTTTACTCAAAAGTTTCACTTCTACCAAATTTGTCAATTTTTCAGTTATTATATCATTTGGCATTTTTCAGTTCTTCCATAGAGACAAGCAATTTGCCCTCCATAATTGTTTCCCCATTTATTTCTTAGACCTGTGCTTTGCAACAGGAGATGCTCCTTGATTTACTGTTGAAAGCTGTCTCTAGAGAATCACGACCAGTTCTATCACTGAAGGAAAATCATTATGTGTTCAAAGTTGGTGCAAAGCTAAGATATTTTATGGATCACATTATAAGCCAATGTTTTTCTATATTTGAAACATCTAATTGGAGGTTTCTTTACTTATGATCAGGGAGATTCCAGCAATAGCATTCTCCTGTAGATACTTTTGTGGGTGAGTTGGACATAAGCACTGTATGTTGAATTTTCCAAGAAGCCTTCTGGAAAGCCATTTCCTAAAAGTCAGCACAAGAGCGTTTCCTTCATTTCCCTCTTGGAATGACAAAGCCAAATCACAATCACAGCACACATTTCCAACATTTTGTTTGCATTCTTTTTGTTTTGTTGTCATTGCTGTTGTTTTTTAATTAGAATTTTATTACCTTCAAGTACTTGAACAAAGGGCTTACAAGTCAATGGGTCAGTTTATGAGTACATTGTATCTTGATTGATATTACCCCTCTCTTCATTCTCCCCTATCCGGCCCAACCTCACCCCTCCATTCAATTTTCCTACTTTCATAGGGTGTGCATTGGATATCATGGCTGAATTCTCCCTGCTTCTTCTCTTCATTTGTTTACTCCCCTCCTTGTCCTCCCCATGCATGTACCTGAAGAACCAGCTTCCTGGTTTTGATTTTGCTAGAATATAAGTTAGTTGTTCAGAAGGGTTATGCTATTTGACTTCTCCCCTGGATACACCATACTTCAGTTCATAGGCTGGTGTCCATGTGCATATGACCTTGTATATGTTTACACAAATATTTTTCAGTTGGATCTAACTTCCACATAAGAGTCTCACAGACTTTTCTACTTGGGCTGGCTCTGAACTGTGATCCTCAGATCTTTGCCTCCCGAATGACTGGGATTACAGTTGTGATCTACCACACCGGAGACCATGCTTACTTGAACCATTCATCCCCTGAAGGGCATTGTTGGCTGTTTACATACCTTTGACCATATTGTGAATAGTGCAGCAATGAACAAGGTTGTGCAAGTGGCTTTCCCGTGTCCTGAATTTTAATCTTTAGGATAAATAGCGAATTTAGGGTAGATCTCTTAGGTTTTATAAGGAATCTCGAATGACTTTACACACTGCTGAAACCAAAAGAGCTGAATTTTCAAGTAATGAGAAACTAGTATATATTCTCGTGTGTGTGTGTGTGTGTGTGTGTGTGTGTGTGTGTGTGTGTGTGTGTGGGTGTGTGTGTGAGAGAGAGAGAGAGAGTGAGAAAGCTTCATAGGAAAGAAGAGGGCATTAGATGGGAAAGACTTAGAAGGAGAAGAGGGAGGAAGGAGAGAGTCAGGAAGGGCCAGTGTGTGATGAGATGAACATCCACAGGAGGAACTGCTCCATCTGTAACCCTCTGACTCTAGATGTGGCAGGAGGTAAGACAGTACCACAACACAACCATGACCTTCACGTCTGAATGACTCTGAGACACACACAGGAGACGCCTGTAAGAGAATCTTTAACAAGAACAATTAAAAAACAAAAACCAAGCAGTGTAATAGTTAGAATGAGTAGACGATATCTCAGCTTCATGATGCTCCTCAGCTATCAGCTTTGTCCTTTCTGTGGAGACCTGGGCAGGACAAACATCCACAAGCAGGTAATTTCACAGCTATGAACACGTAAAATCAGGTACACACTTCTCTGAGGTACATAGATGAAAGGAATAGTCTAGGTTGCATGAGAGTTACATTTTAGATATGTCTTGAAAAGCAGTTGATCACATATAAATAGTTCTGATAATAGACTCAATTTAAAAGGCGAATCAGGGACCAAGTGTGAAGAGTTCCCACATTAGTTCCACAAGAATAATCTAAACAGCCAATGAAAAAGTGAAGATGAAATTCGAGAGCCATGAGGAATCCCTGTCGACAATCATGGCTGGAATCGTAAGAAGGGAGGAGATGGGCTTTTAAGTGGCAGTTCTGGTGGGAGTTGACTCCTGCAGGGCGATGATGGAACCCCCGGGGGACATATTCTGAGTCTGTCCTTTCTCCCGTTCAACCACTTGGTAAAGTGGTTTTATTGACTGCCATCCTGAACTCGAGAAGTGTGGCAAATTACTTGGAGAAAAGTGGAATACCGAGGCTACTATGTCAGGACACAAGAGACAGGACTGTGTCTACATGATGCACAGTGAAATCTCCACTGGACACCAGATCTTTGGGTACCTTGACTGTTGAGTTCCCTGCGTACAAAACTATGCTTAAAAAATAGGTTGTTTATTCACCATGTAGTTTATGCTTTTTGTTTCACTTCCCAAAACAGATTAAGATACAATCCTACCTGAGAAACAATTGTTTTCCAAAGTGAAATAGCAAGAGATGAATTAGGCTGGGCACTGTTGGCTGACACCTATCATTCTAGCTGAGATTTGAGGATCACAGTTCAAAGCCAGCCCGGGAAGGAAAGTCTGTGAGACTCTTATTCACCAAGAAACCAACAGAAAGAAAAAAAAAACCACAAAAAGAAGTGGCACTGTGGCTCAAGTGGTAGAACACTAGCCTTGAGCTAAAGAGCTCAGGGACAGTGCCCAGGCCCATAATTCAAGCCCATGACCCCCTCCCCCAAAAAACAAAACAGACGAATTGGGACACATAAAAGATAAATGATGTTTAAACTGAGAGATCCCGTTTGAGTTCTCTGACTGACCATGTTTACCTTTATTTTGAGAAGTGACACAATATTCCTTCAAATAGCAAAGGTACCACAATCATTTGTTTACATTCAGTGACAAGTATTGTAAATTGCTACTTAGACATTTTCTTTAAAAGAAAGAGGAGAAATGTAAAATCAGTGTCACAGACACTAACAGAGTGCATGGGGTTGTTCATTAGACTTACTATGAATACTGGAATCAATAAATGGTCATATATTACTGTAAGAGAAATTAAGTGGATTAAAGGAATTTTCTGTGTCCTGTAACATTTTATTTATTTACTTTTTTGCTAGTCCTCATGCTTGGACTCAGGGCCTGAGCACTGTCCCTGGCTTCCTTCTGCTCAAGGCTAGTACTCTGCCACTTGAACCACAGTGCCACTTCTGGCTGTTTTCTGTGTATGTGGTGCAGGGGAATTGAACCCAGGGCCTCTTGTATATGAGACAAGCACTCTTGCTGCTAGGCCATATCCCCAGCCCCCATAACATTTTTAACTCCAGTAACATAGAGGTGATGCCACTGCTGTCTCTATCTTCATTCTATAAGACTTGATATGTGCAGATAGATACAGAGAAAATGACCGTAGTGTGCACATCATTCTTTGGCTATGCACTGTGGTTATAAGTAAATAGCAACCTCCTCGGTCTCAATGTCTTTCAGTAGAAATGGAGATAACAATACCTACCCTCGTAGACAACCTTGAGACATACGAGAAAAGTATTACAAAAGAATAAATTATAAAATGCTATACAAATTTACCGCAGTCCCTGACTGAATTATCATTAGGTATTTACTCATGTCTTGATTTTTGAAGAGATATCATAAACCAAAAGTAGACAAAGAAACAAACACAAGCAGAGAATAAAATGGGGTTGGTCCAGAAACTCCACGCGTGATCTGGGAAGCAGATCTCTTGTCTTCTCTTGTTCTTCCTTGGAGATCTGTCTACCCCCAGCTCTTGGGCCAGAAGAGGGACAGCCCGGTAAGTCAGATCCTCCGTTGACAACAGAAAATGTTCAACGTGCAATTTCCAGCTACTGTCTCATCCTCCATGCACGACTTCCTGCATTTACCCCGACCAAGTCTGCAAGTCTCACACACAGCGAACTCACCTGGGCCAAGAAGAAGCAGCTGAGATACCTTTGGGAGCAGTCTGTTGGGGAGGGGGAACATGTGGAAATTAAAAGAACGGACAGAGCTTGGATGTGCACGTAGGTTCAAGAACAAATCCAGATTTTTCTTCTCTGTTTTGGATTAGCGTATGTTGATTGTACAAAGTATTTCGTACACGTGTATGAAAATAGAATAATGAAACCCATTAAATTAGTACATTGTCTTAAGACAGTGGTAAGGGCAGAAAATAATAGTAGGGTTGAATTTGATCGAACAATATTATATACATGCATGGAAACATCACAGTAG
Source organism: Perognathus longimembris pacificus (assembly GCF_023159225.1). Lineage (NCBI taxonomy): Eukaryota > Metazoa > Chordata > Mammalia > Rodentia > Heteromyidae > Perognathus > Perognathus longimembris. The sequence continues at coordinate 48,530,955 of NC_063178.1, read as the reverse complement.
TCCTGAGTGTTTTTGTTTCTTTTTAATATTGCCTTGTGCTTGCAGTATGCATTTGGGTAGAATTATAAGCAAGAGTAGTCCCAATTTCCGCTCTCTATTTCATTCTTGCATAGGCCAAAGGTCTATGTGTCAGGTAGACAAACTACAGGACTACAAAAATACCTACTCGACATGACGGGATGCTTGCTAGACCAAAATAAGAGGGATATCATGTAACACTGAACAGATTCTTGGAAATATCATTAAGAATTTTAGACTCAATTCCTGTTGGAACCTAGTAATAAGCACATTCTCAGTAAATCGTTTATCTCAACTTGCTTATTTGTCCCAAGGACATTCTATAAATACTCTTCTACATTTTTAAATTTGATTACTGGTCAAGATGAGTGGCATATGACATTCAGATTATAACAGCACCTACCTATAAGGGTGTTTTGAAGGTTAAATGACAAGGTGCATATTACAGATACTAGAGTACCTGGAACACTGATGGAAATTTATTAGGAGCATTTGTAATATTTCCAAGAGGATTGCAGTTACCCGAGAATATTTCCTTCCATTCTGTCTACAAAGTGCTCTCCTCCTGTAAAAGAGATCTCCACAAAGTAAAATTGGTGGCTGACGCCTGTAAACCCAGCTACTCTAGAGGCTGAGATCAGAGGACCAACCAGGGGAAGGAAGTATGTGAGACTCTTATCTCCAATTAAACACAGAAAAAGCCTGAAGTGGAGCTGTGGCTCCAGTGGTAGAGTGCTATCCTTGAACAATAAAAGGAGCCCAGGGACAGCACCCAGGCCCAGAGTTCAAACCCCAAGACTGGCAAAAAAGCAGGCTGGGGTGGGGGTAGACTGGAGCTACTCATTATGAATCGTTTTTCTGTAATAATGAGTTCTCCTTGAACTCTCTTCACGCCTTCATAGGACTCTGTGTGAACCAGAGGCAAGCAGCCCTGATGTGCCGCATCAGATTGAGGTTGTGAGAATCAGATATGCTTGCGTGTCCTGTGGCCACGCTTGTATTCTGGAGTGTCTGTCTGGTAGTCTACTGCCATGTAGAGTGGTCTAGGAATGGGAGAACTCCGGGGGAATGCATGGTTCTGACACAGTCATTTAGGTGAAGGAGCTACTTCCTGTGATCTTTTCCAGCGTCAGTTTTCTAGGAGAGAAAACCTGGACCACTGCGGATGTGCATCTAGTGTTATTCTTATGTAAAAAACAGTTTGCAGGTTGTGGGAGGCCCCACAAGGACTGAGCAGATGTGAACGCTGACCTTGCTCACTTTTTTCTTATTATTATAAATGTTTCAGGGGAAATAAAGGAGGAACAGACAGTGTGCCAAATTGGCTCTGAATTTCTGTGTGCGTGAGATACAGTGTCACAGACAAAGTTACAATTACAGCCTCCTTTTAGAAAATGTAGTGAGGAAGTTAGAGAGACTTACCCAGTTGAGGACTTTGGAGAGATGGCTAAAAATGTTCAAGTCTCAGTTTTCTTTATCCTTAAACGCAAGATATAATATTGGGCATCTGCCTTGCCATGCGCTTGAGTTGATTAAACTTTAATATTCATAAGGTGAAAACTCAGTGGAGTGCCTGGCTTCTGTCACTGCTATGACACCCACAAGTCTCTATTCTTTTTTTTTTTTTTTTCAAATTTTTATTATCAAACTGATGTACAGAAAGGTTACTGTTTCATACGTTAGGCACTGGATACATTTCTTGTACAGTTTGTTACCTTGTCCCTCATACTCCCTCCCTCCTCCCCCTTTCCCTTCCCCCCCCCCATGGAGGTGTTCAGTTCACTTACACCAAACAGTTTTGCAAGTATTGCTTTTGTAGTTGTTTGTCTTTTTTACCCTGTGTCTCTCAAATTTGGTATTCCCTTTCAATTTCCTAGTTCCAATACCAGCGTACACGGTTTCCAATATACTCAGATAAGATTACAGAGATAGTGTAGGTACAACCACAGGAAGGTGATACAAGAACATCATCAATAATAGAAGCTACAGATACACATAGGACGTTGAAAGTAGTTACAACTGTTTCCATAACATGGAGTTCATTTCACTTAGCATCATCTTATGTGTTCATAAGGGTATAGCTATTGGGCCTTGTGATGCTCTGCTATGACTTGCCTAACCCTGTACTAATTATTCCCAATAAGGGAAACCATAGAGTCCATGTTTCTTTGGGTCTGGCTCACTTCACTTAGTATAATTTTTTCCAAGTCCTTCCATTTCCTTACAAATGGGGCAATGTCATTCTTTCTGATAGAGGCATAAAATTCCATTGTGTATATGTACCACATTTTCCTGATCCATTCGTCTACTGAGGGGCATCTGGGCTGGTTCCAGATTCTCGCTATGACAAATTGTGCTGCAATGAACATTGTTGTGCTGGTGGCATTACTGTGATTTTGTTTGTGGTCTTTTGGATAGATACCCAAAAGTGGGGCTGCTGGGTCATAGGGGAGTTCTATATTTAGCCCACAAGTCTCTATTCTTTTGTCCAACTTTTCTGTAAACATTTCCAAGTTCATTAATTCATAGTGAGCACCTCCTTCCTAAAACAGAGATTTGTGCTGATATTTTTCCTGTTTTCCCCCCTGTTGTGTGCAAACATTTCAGCTTCAGAAGTTAATACATGTGTTATTGGAGAATGGAGGAATTGAAATGAAGGATTTTGAGTCTTTACATATATGGTTTGTAAGCAGCTGGGATCAGGGCCAACCTCGTGTGCCTGCGATAGACGTGCACAGTCACTCGCCCACCCTCCAGTGAGCTCAAATCTCCTTAGTGAATGTATTGGAATTCTTAATCATTTTATTTGGAGCATGAGCTTCATGGCGAGTGTTGGGTGAGACAGTGCGGTTCACACAGCATGGCGGTTGTGATTCTGCACCCTGGCTGTCTCAGATAAGGCATCGCGGTGGCCAGTGGCAGGCTGCATGCCAGGAGTGGACGACCCCTGGACTCCAGATTCAGTGCCTCGTGCTCCCAGACAGCGGCAGCTGCAGTCCTGCCCATCTCCCTGACACAAGGGAGGGACGATGGCTTGCTCAGGCCTGGGCCTGGGCCTCGGGTCCAGGAGCTGGCTAGAAGAAGCAAGGGCACTGAATGGGACACAGTGAATGTACACGTGGGCATCCCTGAAGGGCACCACGGGGGTCTTCAGTTGCCTCCCGAAGGTCTGTGTATCCTAGGGAGTGGGACAGTGAGTAACAACAACAACAACAACAACAACAGACCAGGTCAAAAGGTAGAAGACAATTTCAGCCGTTCCATGGCACCCATTTCCTGTCACTTCGCATGTTTCTGAGATAACTGTTCATCTGCGGACATGCAAGGACTGCCTGCTCACAAGGAGTCATAGGCCTCTTTGCAGCGTGCCTGGGTCCACGTGGCCCCGGGTTGGGCCCTAATGGTGTTTACTTCTTTAGCTCCCTAGTCCCTGGCTCGGGACTCAAATCGTCCCATCTCTGTATTAAGTGTAATACGACTTGAATAGGCGCATGTCCGGTGAGTTAGAGCCGGCTTTGAGTTTACAGCAGAAGCTGCTTGAAAACAGGAAGGAACTAATGTGGAATTTCCATTGACTTAACCATCATGCTTCCCACCACATGACTTCCTTGGGTTTGTAACTTAAAACTTCCAGCAAATTTGACTCGCCGTTCACAACAACAACAAAAATAAGCTATTAAGAAAAATTAAGATGAGATAATGTGTGAGGAAAGATGTCGCAAAATTGACATTTTTTAGGAATCTCTTTTTAAGTGACAGTCAAGAGTATTTGTACTTTCAATCTATTACTTACAATGGAGTAAAGCACCACGTGTGGTTTTCCCTGTCTAAACCCTGCTGAAAGAAGGCTGGCCTTGCACTCTGCTGCCCGCCCTGTGCAGTGTGGTCCTGAGATAAAGGCTCTTCGCCCTACTTTTCTGAGTCTGTGGTGGTGTTTATGGGAATTGGGGACACATCAGTCTGGTCCTGAGTAGGAAAGAGCGGACCTGAGGTGGAGGAGAGGAGCTGATGGGGACAGGCTATGGAGAGGGCAAGAGCAAGTAACAGGCCAGGCTGCTGAAAGAGGCTTTGTGAGAGAGAGGGCTGGAGGAGGTGGGGAAGGAGGAGGAGGATGACATGGAGGAGGAGCAGCTTGACCGGAGGGGGGGGGCGGGGGGGTTGGGTGAGGCCTCTGTGGTGGACAGGGCTGAAGGAGGGGTCGGAGGTCATCTGCCCCCCTCCCCCCGTGGGGGTTTGTTGGCCTGGTCCAGTGAGAGATTCTAGAGGTTCAGCAGGTACTAAGTATGTAGGAGAGCATGGAGAGCAGAGCGGGAAAGGAGAAGGGACCTAAGTTGGGGAGCCCGTCTACTTGCCCAGTGTAATAGGGAGGTGAGATCTGGCCAGTGCCATCATTAACTGTGGAGGCACTTCAGGCTGACTCCAGCTCAGATTAGAGCAGAAGCCAACTCCATCTCCACTAAGCTCTCCCCCACCCTATCCAGGGAAGCTCCCCTTTATTATGATAAGTTATGTAAATTGACCACCTGAGGCCTGGGAGATTCAAGGGAACCTGTGTCCTACAGAATTGGAGTATCCACCTGACCTCAAATATAAGTGCCCTCCAGAGTGGGCGTATCCACCTGAAGTCAAATCTATGCACCAGTATGAGGTAGAGTGGGGGTTCACTACAATGAAATAGGGTTTCCCCTCAGGGAGGGGATTCCTGCTTCCCCCAAGGGTCCACCACACAGTCTCCAGCTACAAGGTGACAAAAGACAGATTTATTGGGGAAGTAAAAAGTGAACAAAAAGTGAACCGACTGGCCTTGGTGGCAGCCCAGACTCGGGCGCCAAAACTGCCGACCACGTGTGCAGGATCAGGGCCCAGACTAGGGAGCTGGAACCAAACTCGTGTGGCTTCCAGTCTGGTTATAAGGCCAACATCACAGGTGGCCATGCAGGTGGCCAATGAGGATACAGCATTTACAGAGCATGCTAGGCCACACGCAGGTGGCCAATAGAGTTACAGTCTGTCTCTTAGTATCTATTTGGACCAACCTATCATTCTAGATAGACTTGGCACATAGATTTGATATCAGGTGGATACACCCACTCTGGAGGGCACATGGTTTTGAAGTCCGGTGCATATGCCTACCCATGGGAGAGCACAGGTTCCCTTGAAGCTTCCAGGCCTCAGGTGGTCAAGTTACAATACTTATCATAATAAAGGGGAGCTTAATAATAAAGGCAAGCTCAAGGGATGGCAAAAAAACAAAAACAAAAACTGAACAATGTGTGTTTGATAATAACCAAGTAAGAACCACCACTGGACCACTTGTTATGGTCGCCACTGCCCTGATGATCCCAGAGGCTCACAGCTGGGACTACATCTGATGATCGATAACAGGGCAAATTACCTGGGTTGGAATCTTAATTCTGATCCTAACAAGCTGAACTTTGGGCTGCAGTTTCCTCTCTAAATGAGAATGATAATATGGCCCTGGTGAAGACTAACAGAGCTGTTGATTAGAATAAAGAAGAGGGAAACTAAGGTGGTATGGTAAGGAAACTGAAGAGCAGGAGGGATTGAAATGTGAGTCAAAAAAAACCCAGTGAGTTGCATGTTCTGTGTGAGGAACTCCTCACAGAGTCCTGCTGGGGCTCCTTCTGGTGTCAGCCCTGAGGCATGGCTGTTTGGTAGGATGCTTGACAGGGTGGTTCAGAAGATGTAGGACATGATTTTGCAGGACAGCATGGGGGAAGACTAGCATGCATTTATTTTTCCTTTGTGCATGATCTATCATTTATCTGCCTGTAATATAAAATGCACAGAGTTACATTTTTCTCTACATCAGACACTAAATTTGTAATGCTTTTTGTCCATCATGGGGCTGGAACTCTAGGCCTGGGGGCTGCCCCTGAGCTCTTTAGCTCAAGGCTAGTGCTTTACCAATTGAGCTACAGACCCTCTTCATGCGTTTTCTGAGTAGATTATTGGAGATAAGAATCTCAAAGACTTTCCTGCCTCGGCTGGCTTTGAACCGTGATCCTTAGATCTCAGCCTCCTAAGTAGCTGGGATTACAGGTGTGAGCCACTGGCACCCAACTTGGAAATATTTTTTGGAATACATTGTTTATTCAAGGTAAAAAGTATGCAGCCAGTGTAATCGCAAGAATTATTCTATTAGTATAACATAACCATAATTATACGTGTTTGCATGTAAAATCCATGTTTTATTTTTGGGAATGAAGAGTTTTTAATTTGTCCTAGTTAAGTAGTAAAGATATTGCATTTATTTTCCTGGAGATTGGAGCTCAGACCGATGTAATACATACATTTCTGATCTTTTGATGCTTATGTGAGAGGAATTCTGATGGGAGACTGGTGATACAGCTTTGCTTCCCTTTCTAGTAACTCATAACCAACCGCTTCCTTCACGCAGCCAGGGAAGGAGCTTATAGAAGACTGTGCTGTATGAAAATGGATGGGCACTGTGAAGCAGAATGCCTTACCTGCGAAGTCAGGATTGGGGGCTGCCGATCTGAGCTGACATCGTTCTGCTGTAAGAAAAGAATATACTTCAAGAACTAGGCACTTGCTGCAAGAGCCAAACAGAAGATGTTCCACAATGCTGGTGATGTCCCGGGAGCAAAGCTTTCTGGATCTTCTCTTGCACCTCAGAAATTTGAGCTACTTAATGTTATGTTGATCCAGATTTTAATGTTAGATGGAAATACCCTTCCTCAGCCACCAGTTTCTCCCGGATGGAAATAGTGATCAAATTTGTCTTTTTGTCTCATGTCTCAGGCACAAAGCCTGTTCATTAATTTATTGATTGATAATATGAGAAAAATAGACAAAAAGGAACAGGACAGAACAGTTACATCAGTATTCGGGCACTGAGTTCTACAGCTATAGGCCTGGCTTTAAACAGAGGTTTGCCTTCACACCAAACTTTTCTGCCAAGATTCTGGTGTCTGCGATAGGAAGATGTTGACCTGCATAACAAATGGATTCCCTGCCAGACACTAACTAGTATTGCTCCAAAAGTAATCCTGCCCTGTCAATCAATCTCTTTCTCCCTCACCCTCACAGCTAGTAAATACTTAGAATATCTTCCATCTCCTGTATGATCTATAATGTCAAGTTTCACCAAGAAAGAGCGCCTATCAAAACTCAAGTTGGTTACATAATGAGTAACATGATGTATTCAGTCTGGTCACTTGAAGTAAATATGTATCAATTCATGGCTTACTCAAGCAGCAGTGCGCCACAAAGTCATAAATTTCAACCTCCTCACCACAGGTAATCTGATGAAAAATGGCAGGCAGTTACTGTGTTAGTTATCCTCATATTCTGTCTTCAAGGTTTTAGTCTTACATTCTCAGCATATGTCTAAACATAGTGTTCTGGAAGCAGATAGCACAGAGGGCAGTCCTGCAGATGGAACTCTTAGGAGCAAAGGCAAATATCCGCATGAGAAAATTCTTCAACTTGTTAAGAAATGGACACCTACAAAACCCCTCTCGTAGTGCTATGATTCTTGCCTTATTGGGGCCATACCAAATTGGAACTTGTTCTTTGCCCTGACTTACCCAGCCTTGGAGTCCATGTTTCCAAACATAGCACAGTGTCTTCCCCAGACCGTTGTCATCACAAGAGAACTGCTTCTCCTGCAAGGGCACGAGTTCTCAGCTCTGATGTGAGGAACTCCTTTCCCTCCCTGCTCAGTTAAACTGGCTTCCCGTAGACCTCTAAAGAAATCCAAAGAAAACACTTTTTGGGCATATAACAATCTATGTGATGTTTTTGAAATTTTTTAAAATAGCTCTTCAAAGATTATGTTAGCACTGGTCTGACTTTATTGCAATAAACTTTGTCTTCTTTTCGTGTGTGCTGAAGTCAGAGCCTAGGCACGATCCCTTAGCTTTGTCACTCAGGGCTGAAACAGGGCTCCAGTTCTGCCTTGTTGCCAGTGAATTGGAGACAGGGCAGAAGCAAGGTACCCTCAACCCATGGGAAATCCCTGAGGGCTGCGCGCCCCCAGTTGAGCATGGGGCCCCATGCAGCCATGTTTTCTGTAATGACTTCTCATGTGACTCTTACACATAGAGAAATGTGCACACACTTACAATGCAATTGTTTTAGCCCTTGCCATTGGGTGCCCTGAACCATCTGTGCCTCCCTGGGATACAATCAGCCTGACCGGGGAGTGCCAGTCAACCTGATCGTGCCATGCCACGGAATTCCACTGGGCAGACGAGAGAAGTTGAGGAATTTTAAGGGATTAGATTGAGAAATTATAACACTATTAATGATGCTTTAAGCAAACCGGTATTCATTTTCTTCATTACTTATTCTAAAACACCTTTTATGGCTCCAAATTGAAATGTAGAATGAGTGCCGCCTACCATCAAGAGAGTAGAAGTAATTCTAGGTTCAAAAGAGACCCGAACAAGGCATGCATGTAAATAAAGCCAGAGGGCTGCAGAGATTCTCAGATATCCTGAAACTATGTGTTATCTACATACGCTCTGATACTTGCTTTATATTGTTTTTGTGTGTGTGTGTGTTTTGTTTTTTTTTTGAAACCTTGTGACTACTCTAAAAGTGGAATGCATTTTGGAACAGAACTATGTGTTCTGGACCTGCAGTGGAATACACAATTCAAAACTTAGATGTCTTTTTTTTTTTCTTTTTTGCCAGTCCTGGGGCTTGAACTCAGGGCCTGAGTACTGTTCCTGGCTTCTTTTGCTCAAGGCAATCACTCTACCACTTGAGCCACAGCAACACTTCTGGCTTTTTCTATATATATGGTGCTGAGGAACCGAACCCAGGGCTTCATGTAAATGAGGCAAACACTCTACCACTAGGCCGTATTCCCAGCCCAGATATTGTCTTTTGCAGAAAACCTTAGTCGACATGTTTATGGTATCCAAATAGGTGATTGCAAAAAGGCCCAGTGATCCATATTTAAGCATTCGGTAAAAGAGTAAAAAGACAAAATCACCACTTCAACAAAATTCTTTAAAAACCAGAGTTCTGCCCCAGGGGCTGGAAGAGGACAACTTAGAATTCTAGTTTCCACGTATGATGGGTCTATTCTCTATGGACTAATAAGAGGACAGGTCTTCAAGATTTTCCCTTGAGTGAATTTTAAATTTCTATTTGGGGAGGGGGGCTTGAACTCTGGGCCTGGGCGCTGTCCCTGGCTCTTCAACTCAATGCTAGTGCTCTACCACTTGAGCCACAGTGCCACTTCCGGTTGTCTGGTGCCTCTTTGGAGATAACATCTCACAGACCTTCGTTCCTGGGCTGGCTTTGAACCTCAATCCTCATATTTCAGCCTCCTGAGTAGCTAGGATTACAGGTGTGAGCCACTGGTGTACAGCTGATTTTTAGATTTCTACATGATAGCCCAAATGTTTGCAGATTTTCTGATGCTTAGAAATTATTTTTTCTTTTGGTACATAACAGGGCTTGAACTAAGGGCTTTGGCACTCTCCCTTGAGCTCTTTTGCTCCAAGGCTTGTGCTCTACCACTGTGAACCACCACCCAATTTGGAGGTTTTCAGTGATTTAATGGGGAATAAGAGTCTCATGGACTTTCCTGCCTGGGACGGCTTTGAACCTCTATCATCATATTTCATCCTCTTAAGCTAGGATTATGGGCTAGGAATGTGGCTTTGCGGTAGAGTGCTTGCCTAGCATGCACAAAGCCCTGGGTTTGATCCCTCAGCACCACATAAACAGCAAAAGCCAGAAGTGGCGCTGTGGCTCAAAAGGTAGAGTGCTAGCCTTGAGCACAAAGAAGCTTAGGGACAGTGCTCAGGCCCTGAGTTCAAGCACCAGGACTGGCAACAACAACAAAAAAGATAGGAGCTAGGATTACAAGTGTGAGTCACTGGTACCCAACTCAAAATTTATCCATTTGACTTGATTGTTGTCTCCAACTCAAGTGAATTTATTATTCTGCAGCTGAAACCAGGGACTTACCAATAGAGTACCTGCAATTCAGAAGAACATACATTTATTCATTTATTCATTCATTCATTTATTTATTTATTTATTTATTTATTTATTTATTTATTTATTTATTTATTTATTGCCAGTCCTGAGCCTTGGACTCAGGGCCTGAGCACGGTCCCTGGCTTCCTTTTGCTCAAGGCTAGCACTCTACCTCTTGAGCTGCACTGCCACTTCTGGCCGTGTTCTGTATTTGTGGAGCTGGGGAATGGAACCCAGGGCTTCAAGTATGGGAGACAAGTATTCTTGAACTAGGGCATAATCCCAGCTCCTCAGATGAACATTTAAAGAAAACCCATACAAAATTAGCCTCTGGGAAAGGTACTTACTTACATCCAGTCAATTTAGGGGTACTGTTGATTGGCCCAAAGGGAGCATGGATTGTTCTGTCGCAGTCCTGTACACAACCCAGTGAAGTGGCAGCTTGCTGAGTGAGTCTGACGAGGACTTGAGCACGACTCTCTGTCACTTCCTGAGCATGAGAGTTTTGGAGAATATGACCTTTTGTTAAGAACGGAGCGCCCAGCCCCCACTCCAAACTCGCTAACTACTCCAATGCCACATTGAGAGATTTGGTGGCCACTCCTTCCGAGACATCCCCCCCTCTGCCCCCACCTCATCCCCTTGATCTCTTCCCTTCTCTGCCACCAGACACTAGGTGTTCATCAGCAAGGAACCCACTGCTAATTGGATTCCTGCTTTTGTAAACCTTTTTCACCTTGTTGTTGATTTCCATCACTGTAATAAAAATTCTGGACACAGACAATGTAAGGGACAAAGGATTTATTTTAATTCATTATTTCAAAGGATTCTATTTTCTCTTCCTGAGAACCATGCACAGGACACAACATGACCACAGTGGGAAAATGGAGCAGAGAATTACCACACCTCCTAGCAGTCAGGAAGGAGGCTGAGGGACACACTGAAAATGACAGTGAGAAGGGAGAGAGGAGAGCAGAGGGAGAGGAAGGAGTAGGGAAGGGAGGAGGAGGGAGAGCAGAAGACATTCCTGGTAGAGCCTTCAAGGACAAACCCAAAATGACCTGTTTTCTCCATCCAGAAGCCTATAAGTGTTCCACAACAGCCCTGTCCACTGTGGAAAATGTTTTAAAAGCAGGAGTCTACAGGGAATATTATATTATCAAAAAACAAAAATATGAATATATTCTATTAAGCAAATTAAAAACACACTAGATACGCAAGCACATGTGAAACGTTTTTGAAAATGTTCGGTATCTTGACATTTGGTCATTTATTTCTAATTTTAAAAATATACATGCATCTTACAGCAAACTATAATGCTATTTAATATACTTTCTAGGCACCTTCTGTTACTTGTAAAGATACGCTCATCAGTAACTTGAATACAGGTAATTTGAGAAGGTATATTGAAAAGCACACTTTTTCCACATTATTGAAAATATGACACCAGTGACTACTTACATAACATCAGTAAAGTATTTCATTAAGGAGCTTCTCGCTTTGTTTCTTTTCTTCTGTTGATTCCTTGGGCTTGAGCTCAGGGTCTGTGTGTTGGGCCTGAGCTTCTTTGTTCAAAGCTAGCACTCTAACCCTTGAGCCATCGTTTGCACATCTGACTTTGGGGCAGTCAGTAAGAGTCTCATAGACTTCCTGACTGGGCTGCCTTCAAAAAATAATCTTCTGTTCTCAGCCTCCTGACTATCTGGGATTACATATCTGAGACACTCAGGCCAGGCACTTTTGATGTGAATGATATATGTTTCCATATATTTTATGTAAGTTATCTCAGGGCTATCATGATGATTTGACTTAGAGGAGCGCCCACCATTACTCTGCCCAAAGGAGATGTTTAAGGACAAACATGAGGAGTATTCTGATGGCCTGACGAACAGACATGGTAACACCCATGTACTGAGGATGACCAAGGAGCCCCAAAGGCCTTAGACTGCATACCCAGGCACTCACCTTTGACATAGTCGTGGCATTCCTAGACAATTGGGAAGGAGAGAAAACCCTGCGCTGTGTTTCTAAGGACATTTGGGGATTTCTGCTAATGTGAAGAAGTTGGAAATTATCTCAGTGGAAAGGATATTGAAGGAAGGGATGGCCCAAAGTATGGGCTGAATATCTTCCCACCTATCAAAGAGTTCAGATCCAATGTTCTGGTTTAAACTTCATGATTAAAAGTAGAACAAAATAAATGTCAGAGCTTCTCAAACTAGTCTCTCAATTATTTGATATCTGTATTCCTGAATCTGTCTGCAAATTAGGTTCTGTCTGGTTGACCTTTAGTTTGGATTGCATGTCATCCAAATCTACATGTGATGATTCCTCCAATTAATTTTATGCAATCTCACTCATATATATATATATATATATATACACATATATATAGTATAAAGATATTTTGAAATCCAATAAATCAGAAATGACTCCACTTGCTTTTTAAGATCAAGCTTCCTCAGTGAATCTTACTGTTGAAAAATACATCGTTATTCACTCAGAGATTTTCAACACTCATGACACTAAACATCATATACAATATGGAACATTACATATACCACAAATTTGGCTGTTAAATAAAAATCTGTCTATTATAAAAGTTCATCATTCATTTAGATGGAATATTTAGAGTTTTTAGAACTTGTCACTAGAGGGTTTTTTGCATGCCATACCTGACGCTTGGATGAATATTTGTTCACAAAATTAAAGACAAATGAGGTATGTCATGTGACCTGCTCTATTACTTACAAATACTTTATATCCCCGTGCTGTTGGCTCATGCCTGTAATCCTAGCAACTCAGGAGGCTGATTATCTAAGGATCAAATTGAAAGCCAGCCGGGCCAGGTAAGTTCTCCAGCTAACCTAGAAAGCTTGAATTGGAGCTGTGGCTCAAAGTGTAGAGTTCTAGCCTAGAGAAAAAAGAGCTAAAGGATAGTTGACAGCCTTCATACCAAGTTCAGGCCTGAAGACCAACAAAGAACCAAAACACAAACACAAAAACATCATAGATGGAAAGCATTCTCCATTCAGTATGGATTAGGAGTTTCCTTCCCCATAAGGCCCTTAGGGTATTTGAAAATAACATTGTAACTACAGACTCCTACATTCACTAGAATCCAAGCAGATTACGCACATACATCTTTAAATGTGTTTGTGCATAGGGACTGACTAGCCAAACTGAGTTTGGGTCTCTAGGTGGCTTTTCTGGTTCTAGTTCATCATATTTAAATTTACACTGAAGGTTGAGTCATAGTCATAGTTCTTATGTGCATAATATACAAGTAAGATATAATACTCCACACAGCTATATTCTTTCCTTTTTGTATTCCCAGATGACATTGAAGGGCTGACTATAGACAGAAGGATTTCTCACATGAAAAATGTTCTTGTTATTCTCATCAGTGCGCATCATTTGATTCAGTATATGAGGAGTAGATCAGTTCACAGCTTTCCCACGAGTGACAGTCATGGTTTCTCTCCGCTGTTTGTTCTTTGAGGGAGCCAACCCTCCATGATGACTGAAGGCTTTCCCAGAGCTTCGATGTTCATAGTTTTTCTCCCCCGCAGATAGTCAGGCCTAAAGCCTCTCACAAAGATGGTTTCTGTCGGTGGTTTCTGTCTAGTATATGTCCTCTGGTGTTGTCTTAGATGAGTTGATTGACTGAAGACTTTCCCACACAGATGAGACTCCTGAGTTCTCCCTCTAGGAGGATTGCTCTTACTTTCTAAGGTTACAGGGTGTGCCAAAACCTTCCACACACAGGTTGCATTTGTGTGATTGCTCTCATTTTTCGTCCTGGCAAGGTTTAAATGAGATACTGAATGAGTTCATTTCCTGATGACAAGCATCATTGTTTTCTCTAGTATTTACTTTCATATGGTGAAAAAGGCTGGAGGCCAAACAGAAAACTTTCCCACAGAAGTGACATTCTTAGGGCTTCTCTCCAGTGTGTGTTCCCTCATGTGTGGCTCATAATGATGGCGTAATGAAGGCTTTCCCACTGAAATAACACTCATAGGGCTTCTCTCCAGTGTTTATTCTCTCATGTGTGGGACGTTGAGATGACAGACTGAAGGCTTTCCCACAGAGGTGACACTCATAGGGTTTTTCTCCAATGTGTATTCTCTCATGTGTGGCACAAGAAGATTTCACAGTGAAGGCTTTCCCACAGAAGTGACATTCATAGGGTTTCTCTCCAGTGTGTATTTTCTCATGTGTGTCATGAGACCATTGCTGAGTGAAGGTTTTCCCACAGAAGTGACACTAATAGGGTTTCTTTCCAGTGTGTATTCTCTCAGGTTTGTCACGAATAGATGGCCTAGTGAAGGCCTTCCCACAGATATGACATAGATAGGGTTTCTCTCCAGTGTATATTCTCTCGTGTGTGGCAGGTTGATATGGCAGAAAGAAGGCTTTCCCACAGTCGTGACACTCATAGGGCTTCTCTCCAGTGTGTGTTCTCTCGTGTGTGGCACAGTGAGATGGCTGAGTGAAGGCTTTCCCACAGGGGCGACATTCATAGGGTTTCTCTCCTATGTGTATTCTCTCATGTATTGTTGGGGATTCAGCTTGGCATTGAGGGGAAGAGGCGGTACTGAGGGCCATGACATAGATGTAGGCTGCCCCTTAGGGAGGTCCCTCGGAGCTCCAACCCTGATGGACAACTCAGGCATCCAATCACAGCCTACATAGGTGCACATATCCCTCCCCTTCCGCCACCCCCAAACCTGTGTAAAAGAAGAGATCTTTTCCTGATTAAACGAGTTTGGCACCCACCGGTTTCAGGCTGCCTGACTGTCCCCTGTGGAGAAGGGGTTTGGGTGGTGGCCTGCCAGCCTCCACATCCTCTTCCTGACCCGCCTGTGTGGGGTATGGTTTCCCGTCTCCACCGCAGGACAGGGGAGTGTGTGGTGGGGTGGGGGTGGAAAAACCACCAACAAGTGTGGCACGGTGATATGGCTTAGTGAAGGCTTTCCCACAGGTGCAACATTCATAGGGTTTCTCTCTGGTGTGCACTGTGCTATGTCTCTTAATGTGACTTGGCCTTGTGAAGGCTTTCCCACAGATGTGACATTCATGCCATTTCTCTTCATTGTGTGTTCTGTTATGTGTCTTAAGGTCATTTGACCTTTGGGAGGCTTCCCCTCCAGAAGGACACGCCTGTGCTTTCTCTCTGGCATGTGCTCCTTCCTGATTTCCAGAATGAGACAGCTGAGTGACTGCTTCCCACACACAGAGGGGACCTTCTTCTGCTCCTCCTCCTCTGGGCATGTCCTCCTGCTGCCCGAAGTGACTTGGCTGAATGGACGGGGCAGTGCACAGGCGGCTGTCATCAACTTCCTGTCTAGTGTTTCCTCCATCCTGCCAACTGAGCTCCCTGGGTTGACCGAGTACATGCCCCAGGTCACTATCCTCACACACTTTGTCTCCATCATTTGCAGTCGTATGGTGACTGAACTTTGAAGGAAAAAAGGCTGTCCTACACAAACTACAACCATGTGATTTCCCTCCAGTGTGAATTACATTGTGTTTACAGCGTTCATTGCTCTCAACAAAGACTTTAGCACATAGACCACAGTCACACTGTCTGTTTTCCTTGAGAGACTTACTGCATTGTCTAATATCTAACGAATTCTTCATAATGTCATTGCCATTTAGATGATCAATTACTTTGTGTTCCAGGTGCTCAGGAGTACGTGAATATCCATGGTGGTTCTCTCTCTGGTGTAGGCTAACATAGGAGATGTCTTCTGCATCCTTTAGCAAACTCTGTGTCAATGAAGCACTGTGAGTCTTCGTTTCTGTCACGTCATTCCTGTCAAGTGAGTCTTGCAGAAAAAGAGATTTCTGCTGTGGGAAGATGATGAAACATGATCATCAATTGTTCACATTAATCTCCATGGCCATTTCTCTACATGAGAATGCTAGACTACTTAGCCTAGACATAAAACATATTATAACTGGGCACTGATAGCTCATGCCTCTAATCCTAGCTACCCACATGGATGAGATCTGAGGATCATGCTTCAAAGTCAGCCAGTTCAGGAAAGTCCATGAGACTCTTACCTCTGATAAACTATTCACAAAAAGCTGGAAGCAGTGCTGTACTTTTAGTGGTAGAGTGCTAGCCTTGAGCAAAAGAATCAGAGGGACAGAACCCAGGTCCAGTGTTCAAGCCTCAGGTCAAGCAAAAACAACAACAAACTTATTTTTTCCTTCCATATCCCCAGCTTGAAAGTGTCAAAGACATGCTCCATGCATGATGTCAACAACAGAAGAATAAAGTTAATTTCCAGATTGTCAGGTCTGTGTGTGTGTGAGGGGGGGGGAAGAAGAGTGACAGACACAGAGACAGAGAGACAGAGAAAAATTGAGAGACAGAAAGAGAGAGACAGAGAGAGTATATGCATAGAGGAAGAGAGAGACATAGAAAGACACATAGATAGGTAAGGTCATTGGCTTCGAACTATTTTATATTGCATATCTGAAATTAAGTTTGTTTTTATTTTTGCTTTTCCTAATCCTGGGGCTTGAGCTGCGGGCCTGGGCACTGTCAATGAGTTTCTTTGGCTGAAGACTAGTGCTCTACCACTTGACCCACAGCACCACTTCCTGGCATTTTCAGTTTATATAATACTGAGAAATCAAAGGCAGGGCTTCATGTATGCTAGGCAAGCACTCTACCACTAAGCCACATTCTCAGACTCTAAGGTGAAGGTTGTGAAATCCTGTTATTTGCCTTATGAAATTTAAACTATGTGGAGCTTTCATCCAAGAAATTTCCTCAGCTCAATGATGATGCAGGCACTTGCTTTACCAGTTACTCTTTCCACTGCCAGGTCTTTACTGGTTACGACAGGAGTCACTTCCCTGTAACTTACCACTGACGGGGTCATGTGGACCTTACCGCTGACTTGTTGTATGTAAAGATGGCCACCTTTGTCATGTGGAATGGAAATGCCTGTAAGAAATGTTTAAAAGCAAGAGCTGAGGATATGGCTTAGTGGCAAGAGCGCTTGCCTCGTATACTTGAAGCCCTGGGTTCGATTCCCCAGCACCACATATACAGAAAATGGCCAGAAGTGGTGCTGTGACTCAAGTGGCAGAGTGCTAGCCTTGAGCAAAAAGAAGCCAGGGGCAGTGCTCAGGCCCTGAGTCCAAGGCCCAGGACTGGCAAAAAAAAAAAAAAAAAAAAAAAAAAAAAAAAAAAAAAAAAAAAAAAAAGCATACCTGGCGTAAAACTGAGAGGAGATTTTTAAAAGCACCTAAATCTGCATTTGTGTAGTCATTCAATGAATCAAAGGAAAGAAAACAATTCTTAGGAAAAGCACCTCATGTCATATTCACGATCATGAATAATAATTTCCATCATCACCGCTGCTTCAAATCAGGACTTGTGTGCTGTTGCTGAGATTTTGGCCTTAAGGCTAGTGCTTTACCACTTGAGCCACAGCCCCACTTTCTGCTTTTTTGTGCTTAGTAAGAGAGTCTCGCAGAGTTCTCCTGTTTGGATGGCATCAAACCACCATCCTCAGATTTCAGCTTTCCTGTGTAGCTAGGATTGTAATTAGAAATAGAGTAGCTAAGAGTATACAATGTAACTGTAATCTAGATAATATATGGAATCTCAGGAATCCCACCGTGGCTCCAAATTAGATTAAGATGATGTTAATATAATAACATGTTCACAAGCAATGGGAAAATACAATATATAGTCTAAGGGTGGATTCAAAAGTAATCCCTCAGTTTCTATTTCTGCCTTAACAAAATACAAGCTACTGTCAAAGGTACATTCTCACAGGCTGAATTCAAGTAGAAATTCCAGTGGAAAGAAGTTGAGTAAATGTACATGTACATATATATGTGCTTCATTTTATACACTCACATTGATAAGCATATATGCGCACTGGACAGGTCCCTGTACTCACCGATGGACTCCAGCAGACAGGCAACCTCTGACATCACATCTTTCCACAGCTTCCTCTGTGCAGCGATCATCAGGTCCCACTCTTTGGAGGTGAAGTTCACATTTACATCTTTAATGTTCAGAGGTTCCTAAAACACGCAAGACGTTTCCCATTTGACAGCTCAACAGGTACAAGTTCAATAGACAAGCCTTGAGATGCTGCCAACTGAGGTAGGTAGGGGGGAGGCTGGGTATGCACAGAAACCAACGGTTCTGGGCTGGGCTATGGCCTAGTGGCAAGAGTGCTCGCCTCATATACATGAAGCCCTGGGTTCAATTCCCCAACACTACATATATAGAAAAGGCCAGAAGTGGCGCTGTGGCTTAAGTGGCAGAGTGCTAGCCTTGAGCAAAAAGAAGCCAAGGACAGTGCTCAGGCCCTGAGTTCAAGCCTCAGGACTGGCCAAAAAAAAAAAAAAAAAGAAACCAAGTGTTCTTAACAGCAACAGCTGGGCCCCCTCAGCGTGAGTGGCCTCAGCGCTGGCCACACTGCACGGTGCTCTGGAGGGGCAGATGAGCAAGACACACCCCAGAATACTGCATGGCATATGGAAGAGATGATATGGAGTAACCACATTCCACAGGGAACACCTTCCTCTCCTGGGACTGGAACTCAGGTCTTGGGTGCTGACCCTGAGCATGGTTGCTCAAGGCTAGTTTGTGCTCTGCCACTACAGCCACAGCGCCACTTCCAGCTTTTCTTGGTGGTTGAAGAGAGATAAGAGTCTGGGGGACTTCTCTGCAGGGCTTTGAGCAACAGCGGCCATTCCTCAACCTTCGGAGCCACGTGGTTATGACTTCTATAGAATAAAGTTTGTGCAGGCTTTGGCCTTTAGCCTCATGACCTAACATGCTGTCTCAGAGTTTCCTTTGCTAAATCTGAGTATTCTCCCACCAGATCTACATTTCCATTCTCCCATTTCTCCTCTTCTTCTCCTTCTCCCAGCCCTCCCTCTCCTCCCTCTCCTTCCCCTCCTTCTCCTTCTGCCTCTCTCTCTCCCTCCTTCTTCTTCTTGGTAATTTAGTGGAAAAAATAATCTCATGGGTTTTCCTGCCCAAGCTGGCTTGGTACTGTGATCTTTATGTCTCAGGCTCCTGAGTAGATAGAATTACTGCTGTGAGTCACCTATGCTCCATTCTAAGACTTAAATGTTCCTAGAAGCACTCAGGCACTGCACTCAGGTATGGGGCAGGATCGACTATGAAAAAGGAAGCAGGGTAAAAGGCTGACAGGAATAAAAAAACTCAAGCTTAAAGCTAGTCCATCAACTTCTCCTAAGATTAAGGGATCAAAGTTATTCACGGGAAAATGAGGCAGGATAAGTTCAGAAGAATGAGGCCCGGTGAAGGCAACTCAGAAATGTGGTGTTTAGAAACATACAAGCACTATCTCAGCTTCAGAGACACAACAGGATGCATCCCTTCCCGAAAGATGAATTTCTTAGCCCAAGAATTAACATTTGTCTGGCAGGATGTATGCGTTCCTGAGTAAAATGCTCCCTCAAAACTTCTGCAACCCCCAACCAAAATGTAGACAACAGGGGGCTTTCCTTATCTCAAGGAGAAGGAACTGCTCCATAGCAGCATGGGTTCCACCTGCCAAGAGAGCCCCAAATACCCAGAAACCCAGGAAGTAACACCACGAGTGATCTAGGCAAAGAGAAAACACCTATCTTGGCATAAATTTAAAGACACACCCCCTGCCTTTACCTTATTAATAGTCTCAACAGCCAAGGAACTGCCTGTCTGTCTCTCCAAGGCAGGACCCCCACTCTGTTAAGAGTATGCCCTTGCTTTCTGAATTTCTGTCTGCTTTTTGTCTACTGGCTTGCATCCTTCCTCAGTAGAACTCAGCTAAGTTTCTTTATCACTGTGAATAGTCCAGAAATTCATTTCCTGGGTTTGAAGTTACGGACCCTAATAGAGGAGTCTCTATGTTAAAAGGAAAACGTCAGAAACCCTCACCTGCATCTGATGCAAGGAGACAGAGATCTGAGGATCATTGTTCCAAACCAGGCCAGGGAAGGAGAATTTCAGAGACTCACATCTCCAGTAAGCTACACAGAATATGCCAGAGTGTCACTGTGGCTCAAGCAGTAGAGCCTTAGTCTTGAGCCACATAACCTCAGTGACAGTGCCTTGGCCTAAAGTTCAAGCCCCAGCACTGTCAAAAAGTAAAGATGAATACTTCAGATAACCAGTCATAGCAATGTTTGCACCTTTGACGCAATGAATGGTTTCCATAACTATACATAAGAGTATCACTCAATAAAATCTTTCAATGATATTATATGCTATCTATCTATCTATGTATCTATCTATCTATGTATCTATCTATCTATGTATCTATCTATGTATGTATGTATGCTGGTTCTGGGGCTTCAACTCAGGGCCTTGACTCTATGCCAGAGCTTTTCTGCTCCAGGCTAGTGCTCCAACATTGAGTCACACCTCCAACTTGCAGCTTTTTGCTGGTCAACTGAATAAGAGTCTTACGAGTTGCCTCACTAGGCTGTCTTCAAAAGTGCCACCCTCAGATCTCAGGCTCCTGAGTAGCTACGATTGCAAGCAGAGCAGCCTAGGCCCTAATATCCTGTGCAACTGCAGCAAGTAACGCAGTAGTCATTCCTTCCTTGAGAACATAAAGCCAGCACTGTATTATTCAAAGTCCAGAGCAGCTGGAGGAGATCCTTACATTTTTTTCAGAATTAAGGAGTTCCCACACAGCATGGGCTCTTCATGGTGTCATTTCTGGGCACAGATCATGACAGGGTTGGTCACAATGAGGTTCAAGGTCATTAAGACTGGCAGTTTCTCCAAGGCCAGTCACGGGGACACTGAGAACTCAGTAATCACCATTCATTACTGATAGCACCTCTCATCCTCAGTGTTTATGCAAACTCATGGATTATACATCACTGTCTCTCTTCTTGTTCTTTCCATTCTGCCAAGTAGAAAGTGTTTTATATTATAGTAAATTACCCGAGAAGCCACATATTGAAGGATCGAGTCTTGGAGTTTTTATTAGAACATGAGCAATCTGAAGGCAGCCTGTTGTTACAAAGGCCTGCAACCCACACATACCTATAATACTGTTTGGAAACAGGCCAGAGAGGGAAGAAAGAACAAAAACCATACCACCAAACCAATCCAGCTACAATGGAGAGCTGTCCTGGGACGCCATGTGAACGGAGAAGAGCCAGGAGACAGGACACGGGGAAACAAAAGTTGAGACGCAAACAATGGCACCTGAGCTGGCCTGACCCTAAATAGGATCAGGTCTGGGGATTGGGTCACAGGAAGCACCCAGACCCAGGCATTTGACTGGCAGGGTCAGTAACCTATAGGCCAGCAGGCACACCATGAAGACAAGATGGCAGGTATTACAATTCACTGTGTGGCCAGTGATGGTGCTAGCCAGATCAGCACTCTATATTACAAAAGAAGCCTCTTTACTGGGGTCTGTCCAAGTTTCAAAATTTTACCCAATGCTTTTATTTTTTCCTATATTCTACATTTATTCCCATTTTTTCTTCTACATGTATACCTTCAGACTGAATTCTGTTCATGAAGTTTCCTAGTGGCAACAACCAGTCATCAAACATCAAAATGGTGATGGACGTCAGATCTGGAGGTCAGATCTGCCTGGTGAAAGAGGGCAGAAGCTGACTCCATCTCCATTATTTCCCTCATCCCTGAGCTTTATAGTTGAGGGCTCTGCCCCGACTTCTCAGAAGCCCAGGAAGGTTTTCCGCCTCACTGTAAACCATAGTTCCAGTCCTCCCCACCCCACCCCCCAATCCACCGGCCAACTGTAACTAGATGAAACTTTGGTTCAAGCAGATACTATGTAACAGGTTGTAACTCCATTGGCTGCCTGCGTGTGGCTTAGCATACTCTATAGGGGTTGTGACCTCATTGGCCAGGTAAATGTGGCAAGCTTGACCATGCATCCTTGGCCTTTATAACTCTATAAAGCAGCAGCTCCAGCACACGCCAAGTTTGGGCTGTGGCTCTGGCCGGTCAGTTTATTGTTACTTCCTCAATAAATCCATCATTTTACTAAAGACTCTCTCTGAGTGGTGGACTCTTGGAGGGACGGGGAGACTCCCTCCCTGGGACTCTTCCCCCATTACCCGGTTTAATGTTAGATCAAACAAACAACTGCTTGTGACTGAGCTAGATTAACGCTTTGGGTTTCCCTCAGCAATGCCCCAATCTCCCACTCCAACCTGGGACACTGGGAAGAGGAATCCCTGTTATGTTCAAATGCCAGACACCCACAAGGACCACCAGAGACCCACACCAATGCATAAGGAGTCTTTATTGTAAGCTCAAGCTTGGTCCTCTGTGCACTCAGCAACCGGACGCTAACAGGCCAGGAGCCTGGGGCTTTCAGCTGTTTTAGACATTTTTGGGGGTAAGGTGTTGTGCCAAGTCGCAAGACCACCCCCAAGAAGACCACCGAGATTTAGACACTCCGAAATGCAAAAGCAAGGCAAGGCTTTATTTAACGAGCTGCCAACTCGGGTCTGGTCCTACCCACCGACACAGCGGAGGTTAGGAGGGAGCCCCGAGCTGTGATTACACAGGGCTTATAAAGGCAAAGAACAAGGTTACAACAATCAGCTGTGCAAGCAAGATTAGAACACAGGTACAAATCTGATTGGCTCAGGGTTCGATTCTAAAATGGGGTTCACGTGGTGGGGCCTGACTTCAAAGTCTGGCACCTCATTTCCCCCTTTTTCTTTTTAGTACCTTGGGAGCCAATCATGGCTCCATTCTGTCCATTTCAATGGCTTGCATGTCTAGGGGATGATATAGAGGTAAGGCATGGGCCAGTAGGGCCAAAAGTAGTATCTGAAAATAACTCTGGTCCCTCGGTTTTAAAGGGGGGCTGATGGGTGAAGATCATCCATCTTCTGTAATTTCTTCAGGCTGACTCAGGGGCGTTGAACAAGGTGGTCCACACAGAAGTAGTTTTTAAGCATGCTCTCTTACCTGGAACTTATTAAGGGTCAGTATTAGATCTTGACAAACTTGTAGGAATCACCTGTGCTTCTCTGTGGGCCTGCTGGAAACTGTTACAAAAAACCTACAAAGAAGCTGGAATGGCAATTAAACATTTTGGTAGCTACAATTCTCCCTTTCTCACTTTGCAATAATTATTTAGGACAATTTTACTTCCAAACTTCTTATCTAGAAATGTATTCTTGATTTCCAAAGCCTTTCTAACACTAACACAACACTTTAGCTTTTATCTGCATCGGAAATACTGAAGCTCACAGGCAATCTGAAACCGGGTGCCGCCCTTTCTTACGGGCTGCTTGTTTCAAAAGAGCCTCTTTTTTTTTTCCCTTCAGTCCCAGTTACTGCATGGCATGAAGACCTTTGAATTTAAACTTAGTTTTGCATCATACTGCAGTCTTGAACATGTTCACACTCACACATGCACACACACATACATTTTTAAAAGATCTTAAAGCGCGCTGAATAAGCATCGGCCATACATTTTAAGACAAAAAACCTTTAACAAATGATTTTAGCATTCTCCAGCCTCATTTTCCAGGGCTTGATAGTTTTAGTAAAACATTTTTAGTCTTAGTAAAACATTTTAGTGCATCAAACAATTTTCTGCTTAAGAAGGCTGGGTGGGGGTCCCCCAGAGTTTGTTTTGTGGACACTCACACTATGATTGTGAACCATCGCCTGTACATCTTTCCAATGAGCTAAAGTCAAGTCCATGGGAGTGGAAGGAACGTTCCCCATCATCCGTTTGTCAGTCAGGCACAGTGCAAGAAAGAAACACACAAAAATGAGCTATCTCCTTAACCTCCCTCCAGTGAGCTAGGATCAAGTCTAGGGGGCTAGATGGAGGTCCTCAAGATAGAACGTTATCCAGAGCTCTGATCAGATGTAATACAAAAGGAGGAAAACACACAGGCCTAAGAAAAGCTACGAGTTGGAGATCTCCCAAGCTGGCCCACAACCTCCTACAAGGGTGCAGAAGGAATGGACCCGAGTTGGCCCACAACCTCCTGCAAGGGTGCAGAAGGAGTGGACCCAAGTTGGCCCACAGCCTCCTGCCAGATAAGCAGAAGGAGCAGACCCAAGTACAAGGTGGGCGGGTTGAGTCTCGTTTAGGAGGCCCTCCTGGTTAGTTCCAGCCAAAAAACAAACTGACTCGCGCCCTACAAGTATAAGCTGCTGTTTTCTTACCTTCGGAGTCTGGGATCTTGGGGTCTCTGGGGCTATCCCGGATGAGCCCCCAAATGTTGTGCCAAGTCGCAAGACCACCCCCAAGAAGACCACCGAGATTTAGACACTCCGAAATGCAAAAGCAAGGCAAGGCTTTATTTAACGAGCTGCCAACTCAGACCTGGTCCTACCCACCAACACAGCGGAGGTTAGGAGGAAGCCCCGAGCTGTGATTACACAGGGTTTATAAAGGCAAAGAACAAGGTTACAACAATCATCGGTGCAAGCAAGATTAGAACACAGGTACAAATCTGATTGGCTCAGGGTTCGATTCTAAAATGGGGTTCACATGGTGGGGCCTGACTTCAAAGTCTGGCACCTCAAAGGCAGGGTCTTAGCATATGGCATAGTATCTTTTAACAAATCAACACACACCACAGGAAAATTATAAAATAATTCTAAAGCATGTTTGGTGCATTTGGTGGCAGGAAGGAGTCTGGAAAGGGTCATTGGTCAGGTCAAGGGACTGACACGTTTAGAATTGGTTGGTTTAGGGGCTGGGGATATGGCCTAGTGGCAAGAGTGCTTGCCTCGTATGCATGAGGCCCTGGGTTCATTTCCCCAGCACCACATATACAGAAAATGGCCAGAAGTGGTGCTGTGGCTCAAGTGGCAGAGTGCTAGCCTTGAGCAAAAAGAAGCCAGGGACAGTGCCCAGGCCCTGAGTCCAAGCCCCAGGACTGGCAAAAAAAAAAAAAGAGAGAGAGAGAATTGATTGGTTTAGCCATAAGGGTGTAGCAAGGGGAATAGGGCTCGGCTGCAGGGTTTTACATACTGGAAACCACACTTGGGTGGGGGAGTTCTGGTAACTCTAAAACTTGTTTTTCTTCTCTGCTGGTCACTCTTTTAGGTATTTATTGTTTTTCTGCAAACTATCTGCCCCAGGGCATTTTATGGTCTTTCCTAGGTCCTTAGCCACAAAGCATTTACAGAAGCAAATTAGCAGTTAGTAACTACAAATCGCGATGACAATTTTTTGTTTCTCCCCAATGAACTGCTGAAAGTCCCGCCTCTTAGCCTGTGGGAACAGGTGTGAACTCAGTTTTAGGCTCCACAGTTAGCACCACACTAAGTCAGTTGCACACATCAGCATGATTAATGAGTCTCTCTGGACACAGGGGAGGGTGGGTGAAGTTTTCCCTTAAAAGTGGGGACTCTTAGGGTCGTTGACTGCAATCACAGAATCAGAACTTCTGGGCAAGTCGCCATGGTAAGAACTTGGCAGAGCTTTATTGATTGCGCAGCGAGGCAAATAAATAAGCAGTCAAATGTACTAGCAGAAAGGAAAGGGCACTCTAACTTAGTCTGGGGGTGGGCAGAAGTGACAGGAGACAGATCCTTGACTGTTAGGAGTATTCATGTGGCATTCATAATCTGCTAGTATGTGCTACTGCTCTTCTGTTTGTGTCCTACTTTGTTTGCTTACTCCATTAAACTCTGCTACGTTTTCTTACCATCCTGCCTTGTCCAGAAATTCTTATTCTGCAAAGTCAACAACATCAAGTGAATTGTCACTACATTTAAAGCAAACTTCACAAACCCTCACCTGTGAACCGCGACAAGCCACTTCCCACGAAGCCACCAACAAAGAGAAGAAAACATTCCCTGTGCTCCTTCCACACACCAGTGTCCTGCAGGCCAGAGTACATGGATAGTTTAGTAGCAGGAGAAATTTCCGAGTAGTGACCACTACTTCACAGTCATTACTAGGAATTCCAACTCGTGAACAAGTCTTCTTTGTACTTAATATGATAACGCACTGGAGCACTATTGGCTCTTGGCTGTAAGCTGAGCCCGTCTGAGCTGCTCAGGAAGCTGAAATCTGAAGATCAGGCCTCAATGCCAGCTCATGCAGACACATCTCAAGAGTCTTATCTCTAATGAACTACCGGGAAATACGAAGTGGGGTTGTGGCTCCCTGTGGTAGAGTGCTAGCCTGCAACAAAACAGGCCAGACAGCACTGAGGCCGAGTTCAAGTCCCCCCAATGATAGAAAAAGAAAAAAGATGCAAAAACCCAATGCCAAAGTCTCATAGAAGGCTTTTGCTACTCATCATGCCAAGACAGTGCTCCTCTAGGCTTTCACTCCTGGGCAGTCCCAGCACTATGCTGAAAGAAGCATGGAGGGAGGAAGAAGCCAGTGGCCGCCTCCAGCCCAGGATTTCCAGCTCCAGGGAAAGTGAAGTCCTGGCTCCTCCCACCTGCGCACCTCCACCCAATCAACAACTCTGTTCAACAACTCTGTGGAGCTCTGGGTGAACAGTCATGCCCAGGGCTGTCCCTCAGCTTGCTGAGGCCAGGCCTCTGAAAAGCAGAGACTGGCTTTGTTCATTACCCAGTGACAGACGCCAGAACTTTGGTGCGGGGAATCCAGTTGGCGAGACACAGAGAAGCCATATTTTGAGGTGGGATTGGGAGTGTTTAGTAAAATGCCTGCGTCTGCACACAGTCTCTTGTCACAAAGACTGGCGGCCCTGGGAATACACACTTAGCTCTGTTAGAAAAAGGAGCCAGTGCTGGTTATGTCCTACTATTTTTAAAGCTTTTACAGGAAAATTAAACACACCTTATCCCCCCCCACCCAAAAAAAAAGAAAAAAGAAAGAAAGAAAAAGGAGCCAGGAGAGCAGAAAGAGCCAAAAAACAATACCAACAACCCAAACCAAACCTAGTGGAGCTCTGATGGGTGACGCCTTGCTAGAGAAAGCAGGGCTAGGAGATGGGGCCCGCCTGGGAGGCCTGGCAACAGGGTGTCTTCCCCTAAAATCTGGCCCCCTGGTGGGGTGGAGGGTTGGTCCCAGGAAATCCAAGTCCCAGCCCCAGACTCTGGGGATTCAGGCAGTGACCATTGTGGCTAAACAACACTGTGTCTTTACATATCCCCTTTAGGTCTTTGCAACCCACTACATCTGCAATTAAAAGGATGGCTTGTCTCCCCTCTGGGCCTTGGGTGCTGGGTGGACAGCTCTACTGTAGTTAAGTGAAGATCTGAGTTTATGCTTGGTCTTCATCACCTTCGGTGTGACATGTTTATTACCTGGGCTCAGGTCTCTAGGACTGACTTGTTCTTGAAAGAGTTGACCGTTCTATGTGGACAGCCCTTTTAGGAGAGAACGCATCCTGCCATATATTTAAAAACAGGTGTTTGTCGTTGAGAGAGAATGCACGTTCCACAAGGGGGAGCTGTTTTCCCAAGTATTTCCTCTTCCAGGATACTTGTGAACATTTGGTATGTGAACCGGGCCAGGGTTCTGAACACAGGGCCTAGGATCTGAACCTGAGAGTCTTTTTCCCAAGGCTAGCCCTCTACCACTGGAGCCAAGGGGCCATTTCTGGGGTTTCTTTTCTAAGTAGTTTATTGGAGATAAGAGTCTGGAAGATGTTCCTGCCTGAGCTGGCTTAGGCAGTTGATGCTCTGATTTCTGGTTTCTCGGTAGCTAGGATTGTTATCCTGAGCAGACAGTGAGATGTGTGAGCCTGGTGAGATGTCTTAATTACAACTACTGTTGTGCCAAGTCGCAAGACCACCCCCAAGAACACCACCGAGATTCAGACACTCCGAAATGCAAAAGCAAGGCAAGGCTTTATTTAACGAGCTGCCAACTCGGGTCTCGTCCTACCCACCGACACAGCGGAGGTTAGGAGGAAGCCCCGAGCTGTGATTACACAGGGCTTATAAAGGCAAAGAACAAGGTTACAACAATCAGCTGTGCAAGCAAGATTAGAACACAGGTACAAATCTGATTGGCTCAGGGTTCGATTCTAAAATGGGGTTCACGTGGTGGGGCCTGACTTCAAAGTCTGGCACCTCATTTCCCCCTTTTTCTTTTTGGTACCTTGGGAGCCAATCATGGCTCCATTCTGTCCATTTCAATGGCTTGCATGTCTAGGGGATGATATAGAGGTAAGGCATGGGCCAGTAGGGCCAAAAGTAGTATCTGAAAATAACTCTGGTCCCTCGGTTTTAAAAGGGGGGCTGATGGGTGAAGATCATCCATCTTCTGTAACTTCTTCAGGCTGACTCAGGGGCGTTGACCTCACCCAGCCAGGAACCTATAACCCTAGTCTACTTTACCAAGGGACTGCAGGATTCACCTCACTTTGGAGCTGCCAAAATAACATTAACACCAGCCAGGGTAGTAAGGAAAGAAGGCAAAAAGAAAATTATAACAATATTCAGTCTAACTTTCTTTTCTTGAGGCGAAGGTGAAGCGGCCCAGGCTGGGTGCTTGGAGACCTCCCATGTTCCATCACGGTAGTTGTCATCCAGGGCAAAGGGGTCAGCTGGCCTGGCATGGAAGCAATGAACCCAAGTGGCGATGCCGTCCAGGGTCCCTTCCACCGTGGTTAATCTGTTGATTGGGGGCATTGGCAAGCTGACAGGCCTTTAACAGATCTCAATAAGGACACAACACAATCTCAGGTCTACAAGCTTTCTTTCCTAAACAGATGTATCAGCTTAAAATTCTTACTGCCAGTCAGGGCTTTGAGTAAATGGGGGTGAGATTTTAATCTATCCTCTCATTTGACAAACTTACCCTTACTAACCACTATCACAGATGACTGGCAAATTCCTGCCCAGTAGACAGACATGGGCATTGGAAAGGCATGCTTATGAACTATTCTTCTAGGACTTCCCGGCTTTAACTTTTGAAAGGCCAACAGTAGTGACTCTAGGATCTGACACCATCTCTGCCATCCAAGCAGTGGCTTACTGCCTCTGGATGCTCCATCACTTTTGTCCCAGGAGGAGTGACTTTCGACTTGGACTCAGGGCCTGAGTGCTGTCCCTCAGCTCTCCAGCTCAAGACTAGCACCGTACCACTTTTGAGCTCCACACCACTCCGTTCCCAGCACTCTGCTGGCTGATTAGAGACAAGTCTCTCACAGGGACCTTTCTTTGCCTGGGCTGGCTTTGAACCGCAGATTCAGATCAGTGAGTCTTATAAGGGGCCACTTTACTCCAATTATAAGCAACAAGGTGGTCCACACAGAAGTAGTTTTTAAGCATGCTCTCTTACCTGGAACTTATTAAGGGTCAGTATTAGATCTTGACAAACTTGTAGGAATCACCTGTGCTTCTCTGTGGGCCTGCTGGAAACTGTTACAAAAAAACCTACAAAGAAGCTGGAATGGCAATTAAACATTTTGGTAGCCATAATTCTCCTTTTCTCACTTTGCAATAATTATTTAGGACAATTTTACTTCCAAATTTCTTTCAAAAAGCTACAAAAACAAAACAATTAATACAAAAGGAGGAAAACACACAGGCCTAAGAAAAGTTACGAGTTGGAGATCTCCCAAGCTGGCCCACAACCTCCTACAAGGGTACAGAAGGAATGGACCCGAGTTGGCCCACAACCTCCTGTAAGAAGGAGTGGACCCGAGTTGGCCCACAACCTCCTGCAAGGGTGCAGAAGGAGTGGACCCGAGTTACGAGTTGGAGATCTCCCAAGTTGGCCCACAACCTCCTGCCAGGGTACGGGAGGAGTGGACCCAAGTTGGCCCACAACCTCCTGCCAGATAAGCAGAAGGAGCAGACCCAAGTACAAGGTGGGCGGGTTGAGTCTCGTTTAGGAGGCCCTCCTGGTCAGTTCTGGCCAAAAACCAAACTGACTCGCGCCCTACAAGTATAAGCAAAAGCAAAACAGACAGACAAATTACAGGACAAGACAAATGAACAGCGCTGTTTTCTTACCTTCGGAGTCTGGGATCTCAGGGTCTCTGGGGCTATCCTGGACGAGCCCCCAAATGTTGTGCCAAGTCGCAAGACCACCCCCAAGAAGACCACCGAGATTCAGACACTCCGAAATGCAAAAGCAAGGCAAGGCTTTATTTAACGAGCTGCCAACTCGGGCCTCGTCCTACCCACCGACACAGCGGAGGTTAGGAGGAAGCCCCGAGCTGTGATTACACAGGGCTTATAAAGGCAAAGAACAAGGTTACAACAATCAGCTGTGCAAGCAAGATTAGAACACAGGTACAAATCTGATTGGCTCAGGGTTCGATTTTAAAATGGGGTTCACGTGGTGGGGCCTGACTTCAAAGTCTGGCACCTCACTACCAGGGCTGGCTCATTTCCAGGGCACGTGAACTTCTATTCGGAAGATAATTGCCTGCGCCTGTATTATAACTTGTGCTGGGAAACTGAGTCACAAGGGTATTAGAATAAATAGAGCAAACTCAACAGACCACGTAAACTTTAATGAGCAGTTGAAGAGGGCCATCGGAGCCAGAGTGAACTGAGGAGAGTCAGGAGACCCTGCAAACAATTCCAGCCAGGGCTCAAGGGTCTTAAGTAGGGTTGGAGGTGATGTAATAAGGGGGTCAGATCTGGCCAATGCCATCATTAGCTGTGGAGGAACTTCAGGTTGACTCCAGCTCAGATTAGAGCGGAAGCCAACTTCATCTTCACTAAGATCTCCCCCACCCTATCCAGGGAAGTTTCCCTTTGCTGTGATAAGATTGTGTAAACTGCTTGACCACCTGAAGCATGGAAAGTTCAAGGAACATTCAAGGTTAAACCCGTGCCCTCCTATAAGTAGGCCTATCCACCTGCATCATGTGAGCACTGCCAAATCCATGCGCCAATTCTAACTGGAATGATAGGTTGGTTCAAGTAGATACTATGAGACAGACTGTAACTCTATTAGCCACCTGCTTGTAGCCTAGCATGCTCTTTAAGTGTTGTATCCTCATTGGCCACCTGCGTGTGGCAAGTTTGACTGTGATGTTTGCATTATAACAAGGCTGAAAGACCACACGGACACGTGGTCCCAGCTCCTGAGTCTGGGCTACAGATGGACAAGTGGTGCCAGCTCCTGAGTCTGGGCCCTGATCCTGCACACGTGGTCGGCAGTTTCAGATCCGGAGTCAGGGCTGCGACCAAGGCCGGTCGGTTCACTTTTTGTTCACTTTTTACTTCCCCAATAAGTCTATCTTTTTGTTATCTTGTAGCTGGAAACTGTGTGGTGAACTCGGGGGAACCAGGAATCCCCTCCCTTGGGGAGGGACCCTGTTTCATTGTAGTGAACCCCCACTCTACTTCAGGTGGATTGAAACTGAAAGTTTCAGGACATGCTTTGCAAGTTTGTGGTTTTTGCTTTAAGTAACTTACCCAGGCCTGGGTCTGGGATCCTGCTCTGCAAACTCACTGAGTAAGCCCGGTTTTAACCAGCTGTGGCCTGCATTGTGAATGCAGGTGCCTTTTACCTGGGAGGAGCAGGGACACACCTCTATGTCTTTTAGAGTGTAGATTCCCATTAAATTGTATTACTATATTTAACGTAGTGTTATGGGGTTCGCAGATCGATGATCAAAGAGACCACTCAGTCAGATGACAATCGGGGATGGAAAGAGTTTTGTTGAGTGAGAAAGTACAGGCAGGGTCAAGGCTAGGAAGGACTTCAAGATGGAGCCCTGAGCCATCTCAGAAGTCTGCATATAAGCCCCAAACAACAGGAATTTCCCCTTTATTTTCACTATAGGAATCAGTCACACACAGGTCAGGGTGGCTTGACCTTTACTGGAAACCACCTGACTATCAGGTGATAAAACAGGATGTAACTCTGCAGGGGGGGAGGAGAGGAGGAGGGCTCACAGGTGTGGACAATAGCCAGCAAAGCAAAACAAGTTCAAAACAAGTTTGATAAATACAGCTCAGGCTAGGTTACATTACACAATACCAATCATAGTTGTTCAAAGCTAGTGCCAGTCGATGGTTATTGATCTGCATTTACATAATTTCAAAAGCACTTTCAAAATTTCAATGCTGGGCTGGGGATATAGCCTAGTGGCAAGAGTGCCTGCCTCGGATACACGAGGCCCTAGGTTCAATTCCCCAGCACCACATATACAGAAAACGGCCAGAAGCGGCGCTGTGGCTCAAGTGGCAGAGTGCTAGCCTTGAGCGGGAAGAAGCCAGGGACAGTGCTCAGGCCCTGAGTCCAAGGCCCAGGACTGGCCAAAAAAAAATAATTTCAATGCTGTATTTGCTGTATACCAGATACCCAGGTGGGCCTCGAACCCACAACAACAGTCAGCAGCACTCAGTCTATTGGGCTAGGAGTCTTTCATTTAGATGTGCTCAGCGTCCACTCACTGCCACAGGTACCACACATAGGTGATAGCAACAGACTTATGGGAGCAGAACTGGCAGTTAGGGATCACAAACAGCAATTCTTGTAAAACTCTGGTGAATAAAGCACTGAAACATTAAGGCAATCATTGAAGCAATCAAAATACTCTTTAATTCTTGGTTCTGGGTGTAACTGGTACTTACTGAGGACCCATCTAACTTCTTTAAAACATGCAAATGGAGTAAACATCAGGCTTGATATCTCTCCTTTCTTTTGAAAGCTCCAGCAGCTCCAGGTCCAGCTGCTTTGGGCTCCTGTTATTCCCCTCAGGTTTGCCCCTCCTTAGGTCAACTACGTTGTCTAAGCCTGCTGTTTCTAGGCACCCAAAAAAGGAGGCTCCCCTATGCCTTTTACTTGGATTCCACAAATTGACCAAAGATCTGAAAGGACACCCACAGAAGCCTCATCACCAGCTCTGGGCTCTCACCGCAGGAGGGGCGAATCCAATTCCTCTGGATTCTCCTCCTGGCTGTCTTTTGTCTAACCTGGAGTCACTAAACTCTGAGACCTAAAGCCTCATATACTCATATGTGTAAAGTCCACCCCGGGAGGCTCCATGCAGATTCCCCCACCGGTTTATTTCTGAGCCCAGGTCCTGAGTTACGTAGGTAACTTGTCGGGAGCAGAGCTAGCTGCTAAGCTCATCCTGACCTCTGGCTGTGCCGATGTCGCCAAGATGTCGGGAGCCAAACCTGAAGCTAGGTTCATTATCACCTCTGGCTGTGCTATTATCACCAGGATATGCTAGATGCAAAGATATTTGTCCACAGCCACTATCTAGAATTGCTTTGTTACCTTGCGTTTACTGTAATCAAATGTTGCAAACTTCTAAGCCTCTTTGTGTTGTGGAATTTTAACAACCCTATGCTATTCCCTGGTTCCAAAACTGCATATAAGCTGGGAGTTGAGTATAAACTGTTGCTGCATTCTTGAGGTTCAACCTTGTGGCTGCAGACCTCCCGTACCCCATCTTTGTCTCTTGTCTTTTTTCTCTTGCCTTATTTTTCCTTTTCCTTAATCCTCGCCGCCCCTCAGTCAGGATTCCCATTTCACTGACGGCTGGCCCGGCAGGGTAACTGACACACTGGAGGCAGATACCTCTGCCTTCTCTGAGTTTACATCCAATCCACCTGGCCAGATCCTCTGCTTTTCTCTATATACTCTGGCTAAAAGCAGCCTCCCTCCCCCTCGCCCCCACTTTTCCTTTTCGCTCTATTTCCCTTTCTTTTCTCTGCTTCCTTCCCCTCTGTCTCCCCACGCTTCCATCTTGTTTGGGCTGGCATTTTACTCTTCCCCCACCCTCACCAAAATCCTTTCTCCTGGACCATGTGACTGATTGCCTCCTGGCCAACCTTCCAATATGCTCATGTCATCAAATCTGGCCTCAGTATTTTCTGAACAATGAGTCCAGGTGTCTCCGTCATGAGACACTGGATCCCGACATCTTGGGGGATCGCCACATCTCCTGCAGGTGCTTGGTATAATAGGGAGGTGAGATCTGGCCAGTGCCATCGTTAACTGTGGAGGGACTTCAGGTGGACTCCAGCTCAGATTACAGCAGAAGCCAACTCCATCTCCACTGAGCTCTCTCCCACCCTATCCAGGGAAGCTCCGCTTTATTATTATAAGTGATGTAAATTGAACTGGAAGCTTCCAGGGAACCTGTGCCCTCCCATGGGCAGGCATATCCCCCTGAAGTTGAAGTGCCAGACTTTGAAGTCAGGCCCCATTTTACCACGTGAACCCCATTTTACCACGTGAACCCCATTTTAGAATTGAACCCTGAGCCAATCAGATTTGTACCTGTGTCCTAATCTTGCTTCTTTGAACACCTGATTGTTGCAACCTTGTTCTTTGCCTTTATAAGCCCTGTGTAATCACAGCTCCAGGCTCCCTCCTAACCTCCGCTGTGTCCGTGGGTAGGACGAGGCCCGATTTGCAGCTCGCTTAATAAAGCCTTGCCTTGCTTTTGCATTTCGGAATGTCTGAGTCTCGGTGGTCTTCTTGGTGGTGGTCTTGCAACTTGGCACAACAACGTCAAATATATGTGCCCTCCAGAGTGGGTATATCCACCTGATATCAAATCTCTGTGCCAATTCTAACTAGAATGATAGGTTGGTCCAAATAGATACTATGAGACAGACTGTAACTCTATCGGCCACCTGCTTGTGGCCTAGCATGCTCTGTTAGGTGCTGTATCCTCATTGGCCACCTGCATGTGGCAACTTTGGCTATGATGTTTGCCTTAAAACCAGTCTCCTGAGTCTGGGCACTGATCCTGCACACGTGGTCGGCAGTTTCAGCTCCTGAATCTGGGCTGTGAGCAAGGCCAGTCGGTTCACTTTTTACTTCCCCAATAAATCCCTCTTTTTGTCATCTTGTAGCTGGAGACTGTGGTGGACCCTTGGGGGAAGCAGGAATCCCCTCCCTGAGGGGAGACCCTGTTTCATTGTAGTGAACCCCCACTCTACCTCATACTGGTGCATAGATTTGACTTCAGATGGATACGCCCACTCTGGAGGGCGCTTGGATTTGAGGCCAGGTGGAAACTCCAATTCTGTAGGGCACAGGTTCCCTTGAATCTCCCAGGCCTCAGGTGATCAATTTACATAACTTATCATAATAAAGGGGGGCTTCCCTGGATAGGGTGGGGGAGAGCTTAGTGGAGATGGAGTTGGCTTCTGCTCTAGTCTGAGCTGGAGTCAGCCTGAAGTGCCTCCACAGTTAATGATGGCACTGGCCAGATTTCACCTCCCTATTACACTGGGCAAGTAGATGGGCTCCCCAACTTAGGTCCCTTCTCCTTTCCCGCTCTGCTTTCCATGCTCTCCTGCATACTTAGTACCTGCTGAAACTCTAAAATCTCTCACTGGACCAGGCTGACAAACCCCCACTGGGGGCGTGCAGATGACCTCTGACCCCCTCCTTCAACCCTGTCCACCACGGAGGCCTCACCCAACACTCCCCCGCCTCGCCCCGCCAAGCTGCTCCTCCTCCCTGTCATCCTCCTCCTCCTTCTCCTCCTCCTTCAGCCTTCTCTCTCACAAAGCCTCTTTCAGCAGCCTGGCCTGTTACCCACTCTTGCCCTCTCCAGAGTCCTTCCCCATTGGCTCCTCTCCTCCACCTCGAGTCCCCTCTTTCCTACTCAGGACCAGACTGATATGTCCCCAATTCCCATAAACACCACCACACACTCAGAAAAGTAGGGCGAGGAGCCTTTACTATCTCAGGACCACACTGCACAGGGCGGGCAGCAGAATGCAAGGCCAGCCTTCTTTCAGCAGGGTTTAGACAGGGAAAACCACACGCTGTGCCAGTGGATTCACAGAAGCAGAGCCAGTAGTCAGTAATAACAGGAAACAGTGAAATTGATTAGGGCCCCTCCTAAGAAAAGTGGTCACACATAAGAAACGCAAACAATCTAGGGGAACAAGAAGGGACAATCAGGACCACAATTATCTCTGGGAACTCATCTCCAGTTAACCACCAGAAAACAGAAGTGGAGCTGTGGCTGAAAGTGGTAGAACACTAGCCTTGATCTCAAAAGCTCAGGGACAGGGCTCAGGCCCTGAGCTTTAGATCCATGACCTCCAAGGGGGAAAAAAGAGCTAAATATTTACCCTTAAGAAATATCTAAGTATTCTAAGTAGTACCTAAGTATTCTGCTTGAAACATCCATTTAATGCATAAGTGCATTTGGTAAACTTCGGGGCTGGTACTCCTTTACAAGGAGAATGTACATTGTCATGTTGAGGTTTAAGACTGCGTTCTTCTACAGAATAACATGAGCCCCACAGTGGGAACACTGGAGCTCCATGGACAGCCCTAATATTCCTGGCCCGGTCTCTTGTCCCATGCTCCATTTCACCTTTTCCTCCTGTGGGCATGCCCCTTTCCTCATTAACATTTTCTTTGTCTCCTGTCCTCATACTTCAGACTCAAATCCTCATTCACAGAAGAGAGATCAAATTTCATGCTAAAACCATTGCTCATTATAACCCAACTGCTTTTAATTTACTACATAAGATTTCACCTGCTGCCGAAATGTGTGTAGATTGTGTTTCTACTGCACAACATGCTATGGTCAAAACTATGCAACCACATCTTCCCAAGGCCCTGAGGATTCAGGCCAGAATGCATTCTTAGTTCTCCCCCAAGGCTGTTCAACACACCTAGAGAACCTCTATCCACGAGTGTCCCTTAATGAGGTACAGAGGGATTCTCTCTGCCCAGACAAAGACATTCCACTCATTCTAGATAGCCACAGACAGAAGCTTTATTTGCCTCCTGCAAGTAAGCTTTTCCTTTCTCTAACCATGAAGCCTGCCTTCCTCCTTGTCTTCATTCTCTGCCAAATTCTACCAGGTAATAATATTGTGTGTGGAGGAGTTCAGGTATCATTGCAGGCCTGAGGCCTGGTAGGATGTCAGCAGTGAACAGCCCCTCTTACCTGTGCCATGAAAGGGGAAGGCAGGGGGTCTCCCCAGAAATTTGGAAGGTCCTTGAATATGAGGGCTACAGTGCTGTAAATTATACCCATGTCTAAGTTCTGCTTTGGCTGGCTAGATGTTTAAAAGGCAGAAGGAACCCATGGATTTGGATGTAGCTTCTAAGCATAGAGCGCAGCTCACGGACCAAGAGTGTTGGGGGCAGTGGACTGGGAGCTTCCAGATGATAGGAGTCTGGCCCGGAAATGCCCTTTGCTGGGCCTCTCTGCCTGTCTGTACTGGCGCGGCTCCTATGTGGCGCTGGAGTAAAGAGACTTGCAAGCATTTGAAACAGCCCCAGCTTTATCTAATAACTGAAAATGGCTCCTGGCAATGATGCCCAGGAGAACAGACACACTGCTTCACACCAGTGGGAAGGTCTTCTCATCTTTTCCTAAAAATTCAGAGCCTCACATGTTAAGGAAAGGGTAGAAAAGTCATGGGTATTTAAGAGCATAGGAGATCCTTCTTATATTTTTAGCAACTGCTAATGTACAAGATTGGGGTAAAACAGATATTTCTGAAAGTTTACAACAGAAAATGTAATACGAAACACAATTATCCCTTGTGAATCAGAGGTTATCCTTCTATGTGCAGCTTTGATCCATCTCCTGTGGCCGAGTAAATAATACTTCAGGTGGGGTAGCAAGGGGCAGCTTTAAGGACAAGTTTGATGTCGCAAATGCAATAGAAAAAAGAGGCAGGGGGCGGGGGAGAATGCAGTTGGGAATCTAATGTGTATTAAAAAATTAGCAAGACTGAGCTGGGAATGTGACCAGCCTAGTGGCAGAATGCTTGTCTGGCAAGCATGAAGCCCTGGGTTACATTACTCAGTACCACATACACAGAAGAAGCTGGAAGTAGTGTTGTGGCTCAAGTGGTAGAGCAGTAGCCTGGAGCAAAAGAAGCTCAGGGACAGTGCCCAGGCTTTGAGTTCAAGCCCCAGGACTGGCAAAAAATAAAATAAAATGAACAAGACTGGAGAGGAGAGGGAGGGGTGAGAATGTAGAAAGAGGTGACATTGATCAAGACGCATCATATTAATAAATCGCGTTATTAAGTGGCAACTCCTTAACTACTTAAAGATAATAATAAGGCTGTACTGAAGTGTAGAGAGAATAGAGATGGAAAGCCAGCTTGGTTTATCAGATATTTGTTGAGTATCCACTATATGTTAGAAAGCCAGTACATCAGGAACAAACCCATATGCTGACTTTGATTCCTGTGTCTAGTCACTTTGCTATGTAATCCAGGTAGAAGTCGGCACACTTCTAACACAGAACTCTCAAAAAGGAAGAGAGAGGCTAGCACATGACAGCCAAGCACTGGTGCCTCACACCTGTAAATATAGCTACTCAGGAGGTTGGAATCTGAGGATGATGGTTCAAAGCCAGCCTGAGCAGGGAGTTCTGAGACTCTTATCTCCAATTAGCCATCAGAAAATCAGAAGAAATGCTGTGACTAAAAGTGGTAGAGCTCTAGCCTTGAGCACCCCATGTCCACAAGTTCAAGCCCCGCTACCAACAAAAAGAAAGAGAGAGGAGTGGGACAAAGAAGAGAGTGAGGGAGGGTGGAACGAGGAACAGAGGGAGGGAGGAAAGAGAAACCTATGACTAAAACGTAGAAAAACCAGAAGAAACACAAGATTTGAAAGACTAAAATACTCAGTTGAATAGGTCTTGTAGGTATGTGTTGGAGAATTAAGGTCTCCAACCAGTGGAAAAATTTAGCCCCGGCACGGTTACTCTGATGCCTCATTAGCACACTAATAGGCCCTTGGGAACACATTCCCAGATAGGAGTTTCTGGTGTTTGTGGGCCAAAGGAAGCCACCAGTTGTTGTGAGAATCTCCTTTTTCCCCCTACTTAGCAAGTCTCCCTGAGGAGACTTGCTAGACCAGCTGCATTTAGTATTAGATTCCCTCTATAAACAGGAAAGTCTCCTCACTGTTATTTCACAAGTATTTGGAGAAGTCAAGATTGATGTTATCTAGCCTTAAGGAGATAGTAGCTAGGAGATAATTATAGTTCTACCTCGGTTGTATACAGTTCCTTGTTTTGATATCAATAATCTTTGTAGTCACTACCTCCTGTAATTAGAAAGGCATTTGTACCAAGTTCCTGCCCACACAGTAGGAAATTTCCTCCACTTTTGTATTTGAGACAAATGTCATGCTGTATTGATCTTTTACCTGTAATTGTAAAATTGGTTTCTAACCCTATATAAACCCTGGCCCTCTTGGAATAAAGTATGCATTGGTTCACTCGCCTTGCATCCCCCGTGTCCTGATTTCGACTGCAGTTACCCAGGTTCAACATCTGGCGTCCGGACCCAGGGACCTGACAATTGATCCACAGGAGATTGCGGAACTGCCGAGCTCTCGAGTGAGGTGAGAGATATTTTTAATTCACAGGAGACAAGGGATCTGTGTGTAATTCACAGGAGACAAGGGATCTGTGTGGTGAGCTCCTATTCTTAAAAAATTACGGGGTTATGGGACAAGCTAAACCAACTTCATTTTCTAATTTTATCCACCATGTATTGAAACGGGACGGAGCTATGGTCTCGTGTTCACAAAGAGATGAGTGTGTACAGGTAGTGGAGTATAATCTATGGTTCCCAGAGGGAGACACTTTAGATTTAGAAGTCTGGGAACGAGTAGAGAATAATATGGAAAATGAATATCGGTGTGGAGACAAGGTTCCAGTTACATTTTGGTCTGTTTGGGCATTAATACATACAGCCGTGAGCATGATGTCTCCTGATGCTATCATAACATCAGCTGCTGAGCCAGAGGCTGACGTGGAAAAAGCTATGAAGGCTTATAACTTGTCCGGGGAGGTAAAAACTCAAATTGGGCAGGAGCTAAAAGACATGGCAACACCTGAACTATCTCCTGTCAGTTTTGTTAAAGAAAAATTAACATCAAATAAGCCTTCAGCCTCTACCTATGCTCCTTCAGAGAATGATGCTAATTTAGGCAGCTCAGCAGTGCAGTCAAAGTGCTACAGATGCTCTTTCGATCTGCCAGGGGCATACAGGAAGGTGAAAGTAAAGAACAAATAATTGCGGCCGCGGAGCCCACTTTTACTTTAATTAATCTAAGTCCTATGGTTCTGCTTCTCTCTCTTGCTATCAAACTTTTCCTGTCATTCAACCCCCTCCAACCGGAGGTGTAGCACAGCCCCCTCATTAACAAGATATTGACCAGGGTCACTTAACTTAGGACAGCTGTAATACGGGGCCCTCTCATGGCTCCCTTTCAGTGAAGGAGGCTTCCCCATCATCTTTTCTTTACAACCAGGCACTAGCAGGGGAGCTGACACTCCCTGTTTTAGTCCATCAGCCTGGAATTGGGGAAGGACTAGTGATTTTTCTTTTACTTCTCAAGAGAATTTTTACTGCAATTGCACTTTTAATTTGCGCCTGCGCTACATGTTTCATGTGTCTTTGTCCTTGTTTGATTAGTTGTGTTTCGTGTGGAGTGCTAAATTGGGAAAAAAGTCCTCTGGTGGGCGGCCTCGGCAGGTTGATTGCCAGGGGATGGAAATCTCCACTGGGGAGGATCCCCCTGAGAATTTTCAGGGCCCTATGGACTTTCCATCACTCTGGCTGGCAGCTTGTGGACGCTGGACATGCCATCCAAGGCGTAAAAGCCTCTGTTTCTATGTTCTGTTTTGTCTTGACTAGTTTTGTCTTTGAGATTGGTACCAGTTTTAAACATAAACTTTTGTTTCCCTTATTTCTGTTGTCCATTTACATGTCTATGGGCAAAACATTTACTAGGTACTGTGTCTCCTTCTGCAAGAAGGCAGAAAAAGTGCAGGCTGCTAAGAGCTGAGTTCAAACAGCCGGCTAGGCTAATCTTAGCCTGAGAGTAAACACTAAGAGTCAAGTGCTAGGTGGACTCAGTAATACTCCAGGGGACCCCAACCCAGTTATCTTCAGCTAAAAATTAATTAGTATGCTAAGATACTTTGCTAAAACTAATAGGCCCTAGTGAATAAGACTAATCAATGCTAAAATCATTCATTAAAGGTTTTGTTTTAAGTTTTGGTCATTACAAGAGTAAGATTGGAAAATATACCTTTTGCCACTAAAAAATGTACGGCTGATAGTTGTTTGGACTGCTTTTAAGTTCTGTTTACATTAATACCTACATATGTGAATGTATGTATGTGTGTGTGCGCGCACACAAATGTATGTGGGTGTAAATGTGTTCAAGATTAAAAATGTATGATGTAAAAATAGGTTAGTTTAACTTTAAACTTCAAAAGATCATCGAGTTTGGGCTTTACCAAAAGCTTTAAAGGATTATTACTTTATTTTAAAAAGGAACTATAGTTAAAAAATTCTTTAATTCATGGTTAAAAATAAATAAATAAATAAATAAATAAATAAATAAATAAGAACTTAGCATGGGCCCTTGAACCTATCCTCAGTAGTGAGGGGTAAACTGACAAAAGTGCAGTTTAGCCATCCACGTGATGGGACAGCCGTAGGGTGGCGTCCATTCATAGTGGGAGAGGGCAAGCTGGCCCCAAGGCAGTTCATCAAGCTCTAAGGAGTAGGATGGAGATAGGCCCATTCTATAGGACAGGCCAATGGAGGCCTTTCTTTTATTTCTTTTGTTTTCAGGTATAAACATTGGAAACCTCAGGGTAAAATGTATGATTTGACTGATACTTCTAAAACTGCCCCTTAGGATGGATTAAAATTGGAATATCTTAAAGGAGAGTTAAAAGTTTATTTACCTGATATAACTCGATTTCTGTACAGGTTTGCAATTTGGATGTATTAAAAAGGCAAATATGCTAACTCTGAAATCTCATGGTTATAATTCTGAGGCACACTGCTAAGTGTACTATTGTTACAATTGTTTTGGGTATCACTTTAATGAATCAGGTACTAAAATTTTTTTAAGTGTAAACTGTACTGTAACAGTAAGATTAACTATCTGAAGTCACATATAATCAGGTAAATATTTTAAAGTATATAAACTAATGGGGGATAGAAGTACACAACTTTCATTAACTCTCTGTATATAGGAAAATGGCTCTTTTAAAGCAGACAACCAGGAGGCAATGTGCCCCCCGGGCCTCAGTTTTTCTATGCAAATACAGGCTGAGGTAAAGGTGTGAAAGCCTCTACTTTAAAAGGTTTTAGAATGCCTTTCTAGATAAGAAATTTGAAAGTGAAAAACA
Source organism: Perognathus longimembris pacificus (assembly GCF_023159225.1). NCBI lineage: Eukaryota > Metazoa > Chordata > Mammalia > Rodentia > Heteromyidae > Perognathus > Perognathus longimembris. Next base: position 48,488,892 of record NC_063178.1, on the reverse strand, counting down.
AGCAGCATGAAGCAATGGGTGATACCTAGGCTCCAGATTTCTTTTAATACAACCAGGCTTGGTAAAAGACTTGATCAAAAATGTATTCTGAGATATGAAATTTAAAATGTTTGTTTTAAGTTGGATATAGGAAATCGATGGCTATCAAGATGATTGTTTAATTACTACTCCAGTTTGTTTTACAGGTTTTCAATAAAATGATTTATTATTTGCTGCACCTGATAAAAATATTGTATCAAAATTGTTACAAATTTTGCCTTTAGACTTTCAACAGTATAATTTAATAATTGCCCCTGATAAAATTCATTTAAACAGAAGAACCATTTAAGTATCTGGGATATTTAGTTAGAAGACAAGTAATGACCCCCCAATTAATAAAAATTCGTACTGAAGAGTTTAAAACTCTTAATAATTTTCAAAAGTTACTAGGGACATCAATTGGCTTCGCCCTTCCTTAGGAATTCCCAGAATTCCTAATCTATTTTCCATTCTTCAAGGAGATTCGGATTTATGTAGCCCTCAAAAATTAATTGACACGTCAGGAACTGCTCCTAATAAAATTTGGCAAATGAATGTAACACACATCCCTGAATTTGGCCGCTTACAATATGTGCATGTATCCATTGGTACATATTCTTCTTTTATTTGGGCAACACCTCTACCAGGGGAAAAAGGGACTCATGTCATTCAACATTTACTAGAAACATTCGCAGTCATGGGGATTCCTTCTCAAATAAAAACTGACAATGCACCAGCTTATTCCAGTAAACAAGTACGAAAATTTTTAGAATTTCATAACATTTTTCATGTTACAGGAATTAAATACAATCCTCAAGGTCAAGGTATAGTAAAAAGAGCTCATTATACATTAAAAACACAAATTACAAAACTAAAGAGGGGGAGTATGGATAGTACTGAGGCATATGCAACTTCTATATAAGTATTTATAAAACAGCCCGAGCTGTTATTGCAGAAGCATTATTTGTCCTTAACTTTTTAAATTTGCCTCAAGGAGATGTTTTAGCAAGAGCTGAGCGACACTTCCTAGCTCCGCCTATGCAAAACAAACCGCAGCCTGTTTGGAATAGATTGGGGGTTGGGCTAGATTGGGTCCCCGGGGAGTTGTTAACCCAGGGGCGAGGGTATGCTTATGTTTCTACAGAAGACAGCCCATCTTTATAGCACCTGCACCAGTGGATCCAGCAACAAACACCCCTCTGTCCATCAAGGGGGTGAGACATTCTCATTCAAGTGATAAGGCCATTCAAATGGACAGGTGTGCACTGGTAACCTGTAGGGGCTACATCAGAGGTAATGTATTGGGCCTATATTTCTAACCCTCCTTTATGTCCATACTTATGGACAAAAGCCCCTGTCTCTTTTACATCTATTACTAATTTACTCTCTCCCCCTATGGGTCTGGCATTCCAGTCTTTCCTATGGAAGAGGAAAGATCATTTAACTTCTCTTATTCTCAGTTCTCTAAAGCTATCTGTCAAGGCCGTTCCCCATGTTACCCTTTTAGATATCAATATTGGATTCAGCATGGAGGTTCAGATAACTGCAGTAGAACTTGGCTGATTAGACTGTCTTCCTGGTCTGTGGGATCTCATACCTATAAATTAGATAATTATCCTAGCCCTGCTGGCCTGCCTAAATGTGACAATTTTACTTATCTGAACCTGAACTTTACTGAAAGACATTGGGAAAGTTGTCGAGGAATTTTTCCAACTATTTGGAATACATCCCAGCATACTTGATATGATTGGGGACCTTTTGGTGTGTGGTTGAAAAACTGCACTGAATATAACTCATCTTGTGACCCTACTTTATCTATGAACATGTCCAATGCCATGTCTGCTAAACAGCTTTTAGGGTGGTTTGGAGCAGGCTTTGGTGACCCCCGGCCTGCTCTCGCCCATGGAGACAAGCTATTTCCTCCACAACGTCATCTCTGGAAATTAGCAGCCACTCTGGCTCCTGTATTGCTGGCCAATGGAACTTACTCAGGATCTAAAAGATCCTCGGCCTCCTACAACTTCACAGTTGTAAAGACCTATAATATCTCTGCTTGTGTTCATTTTCCACAAGTACTGATGGTCGGCCCCATAAACATAACTAAGAATGCCATTACCAGCATAAATTGTAAATTGTATACTTGCTTGAATAACAATGTCACCTTTAATTTTAGTCAAGATAGGATCATGATTTTAACCCAGCGCAACTCCCTTTGGGTTCCTGTTTGCATGCATTGTCCCTGGGCTGGAGGACCTGTACAAGGATTGGTAATGCAGTTTTTCAAGCGGCTTCTGAGGAGGAGTCGTTGTGCCATTGGACTGATTATTGCAGGACTTGTTGGACTGATTGCCATTGCTACAACTGCAGCAGTATCCGGAGCCGCATTGCGACAATCTGTACAAACTCATGACTTTATGGTGCAGTGGCACCAGGACTCCCACAATCTGTGGCAGCACCAGCTGGAAGTAAATGCCCACCTTCAAGATGAGTTAGAAGCTGTTAAAGGAGGAGTGTTTTGGCTTGGACAGAAATATTTGGCTTTACAGCAACGATTGTTTTTGACTTGTGATTGGAATTCTAGTCATGTCTGTGTAACACCTTATAAATATAATGCCTCTGAATGTGAATGGAATGATATACAAATGCTTATAGATGGAGCCATACTAAATGGTACGTTAAGTGAACAAAGTTTATACAGGGAGGTTTTGGAAGCTTTTCAAAAGGAATTGCCAGATGCCTCCTCTATTGATGACATAGCCCAAGGACTAGCTCAGACCTTAGAAGGACTAGACCCTAGGGGGTGGTGGCAAAGTATTACCCATAGTGTTGGAAGTGCTTTTATTGCCTTAATACTTATGATATGTGTCTTTTTCTTAGGATATTGTTCTATCATAGCTATAATGAAGCGTTACACTAGGAATAATTCCTCTGATGTTTTACTCACTGCCCTTAAACTTTCTAGAGAAGCGGCTGTGGAAAATTAATAAAAAAGGGGGAATTGTTGGAGAATTAAGGTCTCCAACCAGTGGAAAAATTTAGCCCCGGCACGGTTACTCTGATGCCTCATTAGCACACTAATAGGCCCTTGGGAACACATTCCCAGATAGGAGTTTCTGGTGTTTGTGGGCCAAAGGAAGCCACCAGTTGTTGTGAGAATCTCCTTTTTCCCCCTACTTAGCAAGTCTCCCTGAGGAGACTTGCTAGACCAGCTGCATTTAGTGCTAGATTCTCACTGTAAACAGGAAAGTCTCCTCACTAGATTCTCACTATAAACAGGAAAGTCTCCTCACTGTTATTTCACAAGTATTTGGAGAAGTCAAGATTGATGTTATCTAGCCTTAAGGAGATAGTAGCTAGGAGATAATTATAGTTCTACCTCGGTTGTATACAGTTCCTTGTTTTGATATCAATAATCTTTGTAGTCACTACCTCCTGTAATTAGAAAGGCATTTGTACCAAGTTCCTGCCCACACAGTAGGAAATTTCCTCCACTTTTGTATTTGAGACAAATGTCATGCTGTATTGATCTTTTACCTGTAATTGTAAAATTGGTTTCTAACCCTATATAAACCCTGGCCCTCTTGGAATAAAGTATGCATTGGTTCACTCGCCTTGCATCCCCCGTGTCCTGATTTCGACTGCAGTTACCCAGGTTCAACATCTATGGACTTCATAGGAACACTCATGTTGATTTATTTGTGAACACTAAGAGTGTCCGTGGATTTTATCTGTAGATTAAAGTGTGTGTGTGTGTGTGTGTGTGTGTGTTTGCACATGTGAGAAGTACATTTCTATTTGTTACGTCACATGAGTTTTGCTGGTCTGGAAATAGTTTCCCAGAGCACGTGTCAAGATGCTCTGTGCACCGTGAAGAACTTACGCCTCACGTTTAGAATCTCAGGGAACATGCTAAGAATCACCTCACCTGTGCTTTCTGTTCTTTGAAGGGAAGGGTAAGCATTTCTCAAGATGATGTAAAGTTATTTCAATTAAAAAAAAAAACAAAATAAGAAACCAGCTTTGTCATGCTCAGCACAGAAATGGTTGCTGGGGAGCATCTCACGTGGGTAACCTCCTCCTGCATGTTCCTTTCTTGTTTACAGTGCAGCCCAGTCGCCTCTGTGCACCCCTTGTGGCCTGTCTGCCTCCTGAGCACTTACTGAGTGCCCACTCCTACTAAACGTGCAAGGGAAGAACAAAGGCAGAACATGACTGGCAAGCCCAGTGTGGGGTGGCAGGAACGGGAAGACACTGCGAAGGCCAGTGGAGAGGATCACAGGATCATAATGATATCACAGGAAAGCCTGGGAGTGTGCAGAGGAGAACAGGGAAAGTTGTAACAGAAGGACCTGGAAGAAAGCTGATAACACAAGCTACGCCCCTGGCCTTGTCACTGAATGACCAGGTGACCTTACGGGTCCTTGCTTCCTGACCTCACTTGCAGTTCTTCTGTGGAGAGAAGAGGTAGCCTATGATGGTGTTGGAACACTCAGCTTTGCTTCAATAGCAGATATCTATAAGTGATAGTTTGTTTGCAACATATAAAGGACAAGGCTCACTCCCTCGGAACTCCCAACATGAAGAAGTGTTCTCTATATAACCTGAACTGTTGCAAGGAGTAATGATAGGATATTTTCACAAAGTCCTGTGATTGGAGGACTCAATTCCTTCAACCACAGTAAAATAGCATAAGACATGGGAACACAGAGTAACAGGAAATTTTCTCATTAACAGGTTGCAGGATGGAAAACACCAGTATTATAGCAATGGTTCCACAGTCATTTAATGAATTCTTGCCATATTCCAAGGCTTAAAACTAACTGTGAGATACACACACACACACACACACACACACACACACACACACACGCACATGCACACACGCACACAATTATACATTACCTGGGGGGATGAAACAGCAGATCATAGCAAGTATCAACACAAATATATTTACACATTGAATATGGAGGAATATGGTTTCCTTCCCCAGGAAAATATAGTCTCTGCACATTTCTTTGAAGTGTATTGTCCTTAAAGTTGTGTTTCAGTTCTACTTTTGAAAAATATAGCTCATACAGATGTATTATAGAAATACAGATGTGAAAGATATATGATGACCTATCATATAAGAGGGGAGGGAGAGTGAAATGTATTTCTCTTCTCTGAAAGCTTTCTACTCCATGAAAAATCAGTGATACTATGTAAAACTAGTGTCTCTTGCATCTGTCTGAGGAGAGAGTAGGTAGTAAGGAAAATGAATACAAAGTAACAGGTTAGGAATGTGGCCTAATGGCAAGAGTGTTTGCTTCATATACACAAGGCCCTGGGTTTGATTCCCCAGTACCACATATAAAGAAAATGGCCAGAAATGGTGCTGTGGCTCAAGTGGCAGTGTGTTAACCATGAGCAAAGAAGCTGGGGACAGTGCTCAGGCCCTGAGTTCAAGGCCCAGGACTGGCAAAAAAGAAAAACAAAACCAAAAATACAAAGTAACATGCGTCCTGAGAACTCAGGCAGGACGATGGACACTCTACTCCATCTGTTATTACTTAGAAACATCCAGCAGTGCTGGGTTCCTTTCAAGAAAAATTTCCCAAGTTTTTAAGGCATTGGTACAAGAAATCAAGTAACAACAAGCATCCATACAAAGCTTTTTCCAAACACTGTCCCCATCCCCACATAGAAAGGTAAAATTACAGTAGGACTGGTGAATGGTTACTATGCCCCTCTTTCTTTTTTTTTTTAAGTTTTTATTATAAAACTGATGTACAGAGAGGTTACAGTTTCATACGTTAGGCATTGGATACATTTCTTGTACTGTTGGTTACCTTGTCCCTCATACCCCCCCCCCCAGCCCTCCTCCCCCTTTCCCCCACTGCGGTGTTCAGTTCACTTACACCAAACAGTTTTGCAAGTATTGCTTTTGTTGTTGTTTCTCTTATTTTACCCTTTGTCTCTCAATTTTGGTATTCCCTTTCAATTTCCTAATTCTAATACCAGTACACACTGTTTCCCATACACTCAGATAAGAGTACAGAGATAGTGTAGATACAATCACAAGAAGGTGATACACGAACATCATCAATAGTAGAAACTACAGGTACACATGGGATGTTGAAAGTAGTTACAACTGTGATATAACAATCATTTCCATAAAATGGAGTTCATTTCACTTAGCATCATCTTATGTGATCAAAGGGTATAGCTATTGGGCTCTTGTGATCCTCTGCTGTGACTTGCCTAATTGTTCCCAATAAGGGAGACCATAGAGACCATGTTTCTTTGGGTTTGGCTCACTTCACTTAGTATAATTTTTTCCAAGTCCTTCCATTTCCTTACAAATGTTCCATGACCCTCTTTCTGTGCAGTCAGAGGCAAGCTAAGGAAATCTGTGAGCGACCGAATGGCTCCTGCCAAAGATACTGCCTTGAAATGGAGGTGTACATGTTTAGACAAGAGATTCTGCTCCCTGCCCCTGGGCAAGCATCCCAGGATTGCGAACACAGGAGTCACTGAAGCCTCTTGTTGGTTTAAATGTGTCTTCTCCCTCCTCCACCCCATCTTTCTTTTTCTCACAGGTATTCTTCCTGGTTCCTCAATAAGCAATAAATAAAGATAAACAAAAACCAATGTAAAACTCAAGTCACACGAACTATCCTCCATCGCTGGAGGGCTCCCGGCCCATTCCATCCTTCTACTGGGTGGGGTTGGTACCCAGCTGGGCAGGGCGGGGCGCTTTCACCACACCTGTTGGGTGTGTGCCACACGGAAACCCTCCAACACTCAAGGGAGAAGACGAGCCACTCTTCCATACAGACCGGCAGGATTTCCCTGTCTGACCAAGGCCATCTGAAAAAACAGATGACAGGGCTGGGAATATGGCCTAGTTGCAAGAGTGCTTGCCTCGTATATATGAAGCTCTGGGTTTGATTCCCAAGCACAACATATATAGAAAGCGGCCAGAAGTGGCGCTGTGGCTCAAGTGGCAGAGTGCTAGCCTTGGGCAAAAAGAAGCCAGGGACAGTGCTCAGGTCCTGAATCTGAGGCCCAAGACTGGCAAAAAAAAACAACCCAAAAACAAACTGGAAGAGTGCCAGCTGCCCAGTAGCTCACACCTGTAATCTTACCTATGCAGGAGGCGTGAGGATCGTGGTTCAAAGCCAACCTTGGCAGAAAAGTCCGTGAGACTCCTATCGCTAATAAATTACCACAAAGCTGGAAGTGGAGCTGTGGCTTGAGTGGTAGAGTGCGAGCCTTAATTAAGCACAAAAGCTTAGGGATAGTGCCCAGGTCCTGAGTTCAAGCCCCAGGACTAACACCAACCCCTCTGGACACATACACACACACACACACACACACACACACACACAAATGCTAAAAAAAAAATGGAACCTTCACAAGACAGACCCTGATTACCCTGACTTTATCATTCCTTACACATTGTATGCATGTACTGAATTATAGTACTTTCATTACAGCATGTAATGGGAAAGAAAACATAAATAAGAAATTATGCTTATAAGTTTTACAACAAAGAAAAGTGGCGACTGGTCCTGACCCTTGGTGAAATCCACAGTGCATAGAAAGAGGAAATGAGTAGCCACCTGCTAAACTGTAATTAGGCTAATTGCTCACCAAGTTTCAGGGCTCCCGAGCTCAGAAGCATTCCAGCAGAGGCGACTTTGCCCTTCTGTGCATTAAGCTTCACTGCCTCAGAGGATGTGCAGCCACCCCCCACCCAGGGAAAAAAAGCCCAAGAGCACCTCGAGGGTCACTGGCCACTGCCTCTGGGCCCTCAACCAAGAGGCTCCACCCCCTGCTTTCTGTTCTTTTCTTCTTTGTGGCCTTAATTCCAAAAGGTAAGTGGGTGACATGAGATCAGAAGTGGCTTGTCAGGAGCCCTCCCTGGGTGCAGGATTCCACTCTGAGCATCGTACCTCTGTGGTCCTTGTGCACCCCGGTACACAGGTACCTCCCATCTCCTTTTAGAACCCAGGAAGCCAAGAGTAAGGGACAGGGCAGGGAATCCGCCACATAAAAGGGGTGCAAGAACTCCATGAGTAGGAAAAAGGGGGAGTAGTAGAAAAACGGATGTGTAGAATCCTTCTCAGGAGGCTCAAATACAAAGTAAAACCGGCCACCAGCACCCCACTGCCCCGAAAAGAGCGATCAAGGGGCTGTTAACTTTGGTTAATGAATGAAAATACAGAGTGGATCCTAGGGGGACATGAGCAATATGTGTGGAAGATGTCTGCGAAGAGAACAGGAAAGCAGGGTGCTGAGTTATAAAAGATAAATAGAGGGCAAGAGTGCTTGCCTGGGTTTGAATCCTCAGCACCACAAATATAGGAAAGACCAGAAGAGGCGCTGTGGCTCAAGTGCCAGAGTACTAGCCTTGAGCAAAAAGAAGCCAGGGACAGTGCTCAGGCCCTGAGTCCAAGACACAGGACTGGCAAAAAAAAAAAAAAAAAGACAAATAGAAATTGTGAGCAGGGGAAATTTGAGCAAAGTATGAACAGTAGAATGCGACTTCAATGGGGCAAATAATGTAGGAAGCATGTTAAGAATCTGACTTTTCCCACAGGCTCCAAATTTAAACACTTAGATGTCTGTTTCATCTGGGTCCTGGTAAGAACTGATAAAAATTCTTATATGTGAATGGCAGAAATGACCAAAGCTCTCAAAATAGCTTCTGTGATCATGGAACATAGATTGTCTTCTTTGTTCATCTCTAAAGTGGCTTTCAATGCAGTTACTTATTAGAGCTTGTAGATCTTGCTCTAATCTCTGCACACTTTGGGCTCTGCACTGACATGGTTTTCTTTCCCTAAATGAATGTAAGTCATGTCTCAACTTATTTCTCAGATTTAGGCAGAAGAGACGACTGTGGTATTGACATACTCTTGTAGCAACATCTCTTGTACAATTATAATGGTAATTATTTAAACGTAAGAAGGCACTTTAGTGGTCAAATGACTTTAGATCAAAACAGTCACAACCTCTTAAAGAATCTTGCTAAGGTCACATAAGAGGTGGCAATGCAGCAAACTGAATCTACTCTTTCATTAGCTCTGAGGGTGTGTTCACCTACCCACGGGTGTGAATACAACCATAAAAATGTTACCTGACTTCTTTTTTTTTTTTTTTTTTTTTTTGCCAGTCCTGGGCCTTGGACTCAGGGCCTGAGCACTGTCCCTGGCTTCTTCCCACTCAAGGCTAGCACTCTGCCACTTGAGCCACAGCGCCGCTTCTGGGCGTTTTCTGTATATGTGGTGCTGGGGAATCGAACCTAGGGCCTCGTGTATCCGAGGCCGGCACTCTTGCCGCTAGGCTATATCCCCAGCCCCGTTACCTGACTTCTATCACACCTTTGCCTTTTCAAAATCTCTTCATTAGGTATTGAAAAATCTGAAAATGAAATTGCACAATTCCACTCCTTCGAGGTGCCTGAAAATTCCAGAAAGAGACTGAAGTATTAAGGAAATAGAAAAGGGAATGGTGTCAGGATCCTGGGAGGGAAGGATTTGAAAGACTGATATTAAATTTCAGTTATACAAGTTGAATAGCTCTAGGCATCAACTAGACAGTGGCCATGTCTATAGCCTTTACAATTTTGTTAAGAGAATGGATATCAGAGTAATTGTTCTTTTTTTGCCAGTCCTGGGGCTTGAACTCAAGGCCTGGGCACTTTTCCTGAGTTTCTTTGGCTCAAGGCTGGCACTCTCTTACTTGAACCACAGGACCACTTCTGGCTTTTCCTGATTTATGTGGTGCTGAGGAATCGAACTCAGGGCTTCATGCATGCTAGGCAAGCACTCTACCACTAAGCCACATTCTCTGCCCCCGTGAACTCTTTTTGCTCAAAGCTAGGGATCTACCACTTTGAGCCACAGCTCCACTTCTGTTTTTCTGGTGGTTAATTGGAGAGTCTCACAGACTTTCCCATCTAGGCTGCCTTTGAGTTGTGATCGGCACATCTCAGCATCCCAAGTAGCTAGAATTACAGGCATGAGCCACCTCTCTGAGGTTTGCCTCTCTTGAACTCAGGGCCTGGGCACTGTCCCTGAGCTTCTTTTGCTCAAGGCTAGTGCTCTACCATTTGAGCCACAGTGCAATTTATAGCCTTTTCTGAGTAGTTTGTTGGAGATAAGTCCCATAGACTTTCCTGGCCAGACTGGCTTTGAACCATGACCCATAGATCTCATCCTTCTGAGTAGCTAGGATTACAGACTTAGCCAACAAGCCTAGCTCTACTTACCCATTTTTTTCTTTTATTTCTTTCATTCATTCTTCCCTCCTCTCTTCCTTCTTCCTTCTATCCCTCTCTTCCCCTTCTCCTTAGGTCCTTCCTTCCCTTCTTTCTTCTTTACCTCTCTTCTTCCATCCTTCCACTATTCCACCTGCTCCTCCTTATCTCCCTGTCTGTCATCTGTCTGTACCTCTCTTTTTCATCTCTGCAATTTGGTCTGAGTCAACTGCCTGCGATGAAGCTACTGGTCTGTGAATAGTCTTTGCTATTTTCTTTTTAAGAGAAATGTAAGATGGCTTTATGAAAATTGCCTTCCCACAAAATTATTTTTTAAGAATAAACCAAGCCAGGCACCAGTGGCTCATGCTTAATAGTCCTAACCACTCAGGTGGCTGAGATTTGAGGATTGTGATTCAAATCCAGCCCAGGCAGGAAAGTCCAGAGACACTTCTCTCCACTCAACCACCAGAAAACCGGAAGTGATGTTGTAGTTCAAGTGGTAGAGCGCTCGCCTTGAGGTAAAAGCTCAGCCACAGTGCTCAGGCCCAGAGTTCAAGCACCATGACCAACCAAAAAAATAATAATAATAAATAAAATAAACCAAGAAGCCCTGGACACTAGCCAGAACAAATTATTTATTTTTATTGAAGTATCTATTCACCAGCAAGTGTCAGCATGAAAAGAAGTGAAGTGTTTGGACTTCTCGGGTCCAGCCTCGTGTTTGCAGTCACTCAGAGTCGCCCCGCCCACAGGGCTCGATGGTGACACAGCACTTCAGGCCTCTCTGGCAGAGGCCTGTGAGCTCTTTGTTTTTGTAGCAATAATTCCCGCATCTTCCGCTAAGCTTGAGGCACTTCTCATAAAAAAAGGCGTTCTTGGCTACACAAGGGAAGGAGTTGTTCCCAGTTAGCCAAGGTCTGCTCATTCTGAAACATGTGTAGTTACACGGCAGGTAATAATAGGGCGGCTACGATGGTTTCTGGAAAGCAATTCTAGCCCCTTCTCCCTGCCAGTAGGTACAGTGAGTGACGGGGTGTTTTCTATGTGGCATTAGGTCAAAGACCAAGATGAATTGCTTCCTCTTTGAACATTTATTAAGCTCTCTGGAAATAGCTGCTAATACCCTTTCATCCAAATCTATTGGGCGAATTACCAGTGTGTTCCTGTATACACTTTTAGAGTAAGGAACTTCCCTAGGATTCACGTAGAGCAAGATCTGAAGCTAAGGAAAGTAGTCAGTCTATGGTAAAGAGGGAGTGTGTGTGTGTGTGTGTGTGTGTGTGTGTGTGTGTGTGTGTGTGTCTGTTCGCATGTGCACATGCGTCTGTGTGAAAGATTTTTACTGGGGTAGATCCTGAAAAGGCTGCTTGGAAAGGGCGGGACCAATTTCTACTGCTCATTTCATCAAAACGTGTATCAGAGAAGACACACACTTCACATCAGAAGAGGGCGGTGGTGTTGGAACTGACTCTCTAAGACTTCTCACTTATTTAAGATAGAATTCCAGTTCTGGATGTAGCACTTTATCAGTAGCAATTGTAAAAGCAGCCTGCTTTCAGCTAAGGAGAGCATTTAAGGTCAATGCGTGAAACACCTAATTCAAACCTGTGCAAAACTTACAGCCAGGTAGGTAATTGCTGTCATTTGATCTATGCATTAGCTGTTATTGGCATATCTAGCTTAGGAAGTGTCTGTGCCTTCCTGAGCCACTGTGCCCACAGACTTCTAGTGGAACATGAGAGACACCTGTGAAGAGACTCTGCATGTGTGCATGTGTGTGCATATGTCATGTAAAAAAGGTTGGCTTCATTTTTGAATATGTAACATTATATAATCTTGTGTTGAATAAGTTCTGAGTATGAGTCATCTCTAAAAAACAAAAAAGAAGAAAAAAAAGACTTCTGACTATTTTCATAAGAGCCAGCAGAGCCAGCAGAGTCCGTTTGTCATGAATTCTGAAGTTTCCGATCCCGAGATTCTACCACAGACTCTCTTCACATAGGAACATGAAGTGAGCAGCTTGTGTGAACATTCTGTGCAATGCACATGGGTTGAAACAGCACTGGCACGTGGGGTGGATCTGGCTACCCTGGAGTCTGAGAACCCCTTCCTTCAGGTCCCAGGGACCTGCCATGGATCTGGACTGCACCTTTCTGTCCAGAAGGACGCAGAGGAGGCCCCTGGGTGTACCAGGAGGTGGAATCCTGATTCCTACTGTGCCTCTCCCTGCACTGAGGCAGCATGGGCCCCAGTCCGGGCTACTTATGACTTGGCTCCTCTATGCTGACCTGTACGACTTCAAGAAGATGCTGAGCCCACCTCAAGTCCTGTGTCTATAAAATATTTATAAGATGGGCCTGCTGTGCACATTTTTTCCCTCTGAGAATCATTAAATATGAAGTCGAGATATCTTTCAAGTCGCTGGCTCTGGACAACCAATTCATTTCAATATGTGAGGTTCTTACTATAGTATTAAGCTCTATGGGATAGGATTGAAAGGTGACAAGGTACATCGTGCCATTTCTCCAGAGTCTGTGGGGGATGTGAATCCTCCAGACACCCCCCACCCTCTGTATATCTGTATGTCTGTCTCTCTCTCCCTCCCTTCCTCCCTCCCTCCCTCTCTCCGCCCCTCTCTCTCCCTATTCCCTTCATATTACATAGTGCAGATTTTCTCATTTACCCTTTGATTTACCGCTAGCTTTTCCCTTGACTTTACTTTGTTCACCTGGTTTGGTAGTAAGCATGAGAAGCGGAGCCGAAGGGCTTCTGGGCCGGCATCCGTACATCCATGCACGCTGGTGACAAGCTTTCCTGGGTTGAAGTTGGCGACACCAAGGAGCATGGAAGATTCACCGGAGGGTACTGCTTTCTGCAGCCAGCACTCCCCACGCCACGACCAGAGCAGAGGGGCCTCTGGGTCCCAGCACCGATGGCACCCAGTACCTGCACAGAGAGCACCACCCCACTGATCGCCTTTGCCGTAAAGACCCCCGTTTCCCTGGAGCCAGAAGCAGGAGCACAGCTAAGAGGAAGAGGAAAGTCTTCATGGCCCGAGACACGTGCACAGGATGTCGGCACCATAGCCCTGGGGAGAGGCCAGCGACACCCACATTTATGCCTTTCTCCAGGCGAATGGTCTTTTGTTTGTAACGTGAATGGCATATTGATCAGTGAGGCTGGTCAGACGTGAGCGTATTTCCAAGCTCTGCCATGCAAAGCCCAGAATCCTCAATGGGCGCCAGCCAACAATTTAATTTTCTGACTCTGGAAATCTGCCATGAAGGAAGACAGGCATGGGGAGGAGCATGGGGTAGAGACCCATGTCTTGGTGTGTATGTACTCTGCGAGGAACACTAAATCAATAAGTAAACATCTAGCTGCGATAGTTTGGGGCCCTTTCGACTGTTCCTGGTGGTGCCGTTGTGTGTGTGGTACGTGTAATTACAAAAACTGCAATCCTTCTGAGAAGGCTGAGTGCTTCGTGACCCGATAGAGTCAGAATTCCAGAGTCAATCATTTTTTGTAAGTTTTATTGTTATTATAAAAAGGTTACTCTTCCATAAGTCAGGTAGAGAGTGCATTTCCTTTGGGACAATGTCACCCCTTCCCTTGCTCTCTCCCTGTTTCTCCCTCCATTTCTGTGCCCTCTCCTTCTGCTCCTAAAGACAGGGAAACAAACAAACAGATTGAAAAGCAAAGAAAACAAAAACAGCAAAAATGAAAAAAACTTTCTTGTTTTCGTTGCCTGGAGTTCATTTTGATGCATATATTATTTTGTATGATTGAAGGCGTGTGGCGTTGTTCCTTTCTATTCTTCTCCTACGACCACATTGGATCCTTGTGAGCAGTGGGCGTGTAACAAATGCTTCCCAAAAACACACACTTCACGGTTACAGCCTCTGGACCTTGCTGTGTGCTTCCCCAAAGGGAGACGCCTATCATGAGATTCAATCCTAAACAGTTTTCCGCTTTGGGCCTATTTGTTAATATTTGGAGTGCACGTGGTGTGTTCAACAATTACATTCATGTAGAACTTGCACATCCTTAGAAACCCTAAGGAAATGCAGGGAGAAAAAGCACTCTGATGTCACAGTCCCTTCGGCCCCTCTGAGCTCTTTTCTTTTTGGCCAGTCCTAAGCTGTGAACTCAGGGTCTGAGCACTGTCTCTGGCTTCTTTTTTGCTCAAGATTAGCACTCTGCCACTTGAGCCACAGCGCCACTTCTGGCCATTTTCTGTATATATGGTGCTGAGGAATCAAACCAAGGGCCTCATGTATATGAGGCAAGCACTCTTGCCACTAGGCCACATCCCCAGCCCTGAGCTCTTTTCATAATCTGTGCTAGATCAGGTACAGGGGTCCACATTATCCACTTGAATCCCTCCTTTATGAGACAAGTCATGAAATGTGCTTCTCTTGGAAAATGGGAGATGGGGAGGTGAGCTTTCCTCTTCCTTGCTCCTCCTCCTATCGATGGGAATACCCCCACCGCAACTGTTAAAATGCAAAGTCACATAAATAAATAAATGCAAGTCCTAACACACAAATAGCCGCTCTTCCTCCGAATGAGGTTTTCACCTGTGATCTGCGACCATCAGCCTGGTTCTTCCCTTCACACTGATGACATCACTATTGCCTGGATAAAGAAATACATGTAGGTGAAAAAAAGAGGAGCTTTTAACAGTGGAATTTCAAGTGGTGTACGAAGATGGCGTGGAGTTCTCCTCAGTGAAACTGAAAGGGACCTTCCTCCTCAGAACTGAATATGGAAATCGAAATCCAATCCCCAGAGCCAGTGGAGAAATGGCAGTGATCACAGAACCCTGCAAATGAAGCCCGGAATAAAAGTGCGGACCCGGGGCAAGTCCAGGCTGCTCAGGTCCCCAGAGGGAATGATAGACAAGATGGGAACATTTCAGCTCTGCTTTTCCTCTCCTGAACCCACACCCCAGTACAGTCATGGAACTCCATGATTAGGCTTGAATTCATTTAGCAGTAATGTGCCAATGAACATGCCATGGCTTTTCTCAAAGCCTCATGATTGCATAGGTGTAAACGTAAGGCAGAGAGAGCTTATGGAAGAGTACAGGAAAATGTTATACTGTCTCTGTCATTTCCAGTGTCTCTAAAATTATTCCAGCAACCTTTCATTTAATACAGCAGGTCACATGACATACCTCATTTGTCTTTAATTTTGTGAACAAATATTCATCCAAGCGTCAGGTATGGCATGCAAAAAACCCTCTAGTGACAAGTTCTAAAAACTCTAAATATTCCATCTAAATGAATGATGAACTTTTATAATAGACAGATTTTTATTTAACAGCCAAATTTGTGGTATATGTAATGTTCCATATTGTATATGATGTTTAGTGTCATGAGTGTTGAAAATCTCTGAGTGAATAACGATGTATTTTTCAACAGTAAGATTCACTGAGGAAGCTTGATCTTAAAAAGCAAGTGGAGTCATTTCTGATTTATTGGATTTCAAAATATCTTTATACTATATATATATATATATATATATATATATATATATATGAGTGAGATTGCATAAAATTAATTGGAGGAATCATCACATGTAGATTTGGATGACATGCAATCCAAACTAAAGGTCAACCAGACAGAACCTAATTTGCAGACAGATTCAGGAATACAGATATCAAATAATTGAGAGACTAGTTTGAGAAGCTCTGACATTTATTTTGTTCTACTTTTAATCATGAAGTTTAAACCAGAACATTGGATCTGAACTCTTTGATAGGTGGGAAGATATTCAGCCCATACTTTGGGCCATCCCTTCCTTCAATATCCTTTCCACTGAGATAATTTCCAACTTCTTCACATTAGCAGAAATCCCCAAATGTCCTTAGAAACACAGCGCAGGGTTTTCTCTCCTTCCCAATTGTCTAGGAATGCCACGACTATGTCAAAGGTGAGTGCCTGGGTATGCAGTCTAAGGCCTTTGGGGCTCCTTGGTCATCCTCAGTACATGGGTGTTACCATGTCTGTTCGTCAGGCCACCAGAATACTCCTCATGTTTGTCCTTAAACATCTCCTTTGGGCAGAGTAATGGTGGGCGCTCCTCTAAGTCAAATCATCATGATAGCCCTGAGATAACTTACATAAAATATATGGAAACATATATCATTCACATCAAAAGTGCCTGGCCTGAGTGTCTCAGATATGTAATCCCAGATAGTCAGGAGGCTGAGAACAGAAGATTATTTTTTGAAGGCAGCCCAGTCAGGAAGTCTATGAGACTCTTACTGACTGCCCCAAAGTCAGATGTGCAAATGATGGCTCAAGGGTTAGAGTGCTAGCTTTGAACAAAGAAGCTCAGGCCCAACACACAGACCCTGAGCTCAAGCCCAAGGAATCAACAGAAGAAAAGAAACAAAGCGAGAAGCTCCTTAATGAAATACTTTACTGATGTTATGTAAGTAGTCACTGGTGTCATATTTTCACTAATGTGGAAAAAGTGTGCTTTTCAATATACCTTCTCAAATTACCTGTATTCAAGTTACTGATGAGCGTATCTTTACAAGTAACAGAAGGTGCCTAGAAAGTATATTAAATAGCATTATAGTTTGCTGTAAGATGCATGTATATTTTTAAAATTAGAAATAAATGACCAAATGTCAAGATACCGAACATTTTCAAAAACGTTTCACATGTGCTTGTGTATCTAGTGTGTTTTTAATTTGCTTAATAGAATATATTCATATTTTTGTTTTTTGATAATATAATATTCCCTGTAGACTCCTGCTTTTAAAACATTTTCCACAGTGGACAGGGCTGTTGTGGAACACTTATAGGCTTCTGGATGGAGAAAACAGGTCATTTTGGGTTTGTCCTTGAAGGCTCTACCAGGAATGTCTTCTGCTCTCCCTCCTCCTCCCTTCCCTCCTCCTTCCTCTCCCTCTGCTCTCCTCTCTCCCTTTTCACTGTCATTTTCAGTGTGTCCCTCAGCCTCCTTCCTGACTGCTAGGAGGTGTGGTAATTCTCTGCTCCATTTTCCCACTGTGGTCATGTTGTGTCCTGTGCATGGTTCTCAGGAAGAGAAAATAGAATCCTTTGAAATAATGAATTAAAATAAATCCTTTGTCCCTTACATTGTCTGTGTCCAGAATTTTTATTACAGTGATGGAAATCAACAACAAGGTGAAAAAGGTTTACAAAAGCAGGAATCCAATTAGCAGTGGGTTCCTTGCTGATGAACACCTAGTGTCTGGTGGCAGAGAAGGGAAGAGATCAAGGGGATGAGGTGGGGGCAGAGGGGGGGATGTCTCGGAAGGAGTGGCCACCAAATCTCTCAATGTGGCATTGGAGTAGTTAGCGAGTTTGGAGTGGGGGCTGGGCGCTCCGTTCTTAACAAAAGGTCATTTTCTCCAAAACTCTCATGCTCAGGAAGTGACAGAGAGTCGTGCTCAAGTCCTCGTCAGACTCACTCAGCAAGCTGCCACTTCACTGGGTTGTGTACAGGACTGCGACAGAACAATCCATGCTCCCTTTGGGCCAATCAACAGTACCCCTAAATTGACTGGATGTAAGTAAGTACCTTTCCCAGAGGCTAATTTTGTATGGGTTTTCTTTAAATGTTCATCTGAGGAGCTGGGATTATGCCCTAGTTCAAGAATACTTGTCTCCCATACTTGAAGCCCTGGGTTCCATTCCCCAGCTCCACAAATACAGAACACGGCCAGAAGTGGCAGTGCAGCTCAAGAGGTAGAGTGCTAGCCTTGAGCAAAAGGAAGCCAGGGACCGTGCTCAGGCCCTGAGTCTAAGGCTCAGGACTGGCAATAAATAAATAAATAAATAAATAAATAAATAAATAAATAAATAAATGAATGAATGAATGAATAAATGAATAAATGTATGTTCTTCTGAATTGCAGGTACTCTATTGGTAAGTCCCTGGTTTCAGCTGCAGAATAATAAATTCACTTGAGTTGGAGACAACAATCAAGTCAAATGGATAAATTTTGAGTTGGGTACCAGTGACTCACACTTGTAATCCTAGCTCCTATCTTTTTTGTTGTTGTTGCCAGTCCTGGTGCTTGAACTCAGGGCCTGAGCACTGTCCCTAAGCTTCTTTGTGCTCAAGGCTAGCACTCTACCTTTTGAGCCACAGCGCCACTTCTGGCTTTTGCTGTTTATGTGGTGCTGAGGGATCAAACCCAGGGCTTTGTGCATGCTAGGCAAGCACTCTACCGCAAAGCCACATTCCTAGCCCATAATCCTAGCTTAAGAGGATGAAATATGATGATAGAGGTTCAAAGCCGTCCCAGGCAGGAAAGTCCATGAGACTCTTATTCCCCATTAAATCACTGAAAACCTCCAAATTGGGTGGTGGTTCACAGTGGTAGAGCACAAGCCTTGGAGCAAAAGAGCTCAAGGGAGAGTGCCAAAGCCCTTAGTTCAAGCCCTGTTATGTACCAAAAGAAAAAATAATTTCTAAGCATCAGAAAATCTGCAAACATTTGGGCTATCATGTAGAAGTCTAAAAATCAGCTGTACACCAGTGGCTCACACCTGTAATCCTAGCTACTCAGGAGGCTGAAATATGAGGATTGAGGTTCAAAGCCAGCCCAGGAACGAAGGTCTGTGAGATGTTATCTCCAAAGAGGCACCAGACAACCGGAAGTGGCACTGTGGCTCAAGTGGTAGAGCACTAGCATTGAGTTGAAGAGCCAGGGACAGCGCCCAGGCCCAGAGTTCAAGCCCCCCTCCCCAAATAGAAATTTAAAATTCACTCAAGGGAAAATCTTGAAGACCTGTCCTCTTATTAGTCCATAGAGAATAGACCCATCATACGTGGAAACTAGAATTCTAAGTTGTCCTCTTCCAGCCCCTGGGGCAGAACTCTGGTTTTTAAAGAATTTTGTTGAAGTGGTGATTTTGTCTTTTTACTCTTTTCCGAATGCTTAAATATGGATCACTGGGCCTTTTTGCAATCACCTATTTGGATACCATAAACATGTCGACTAAGGTTTTCTGCAAAAGACAATATCTGGGCTGGGAATACGGCCTAGTGGTAGAGTGTTTGCCTCATTTACATGAAGCCCTGGGTTCGGTTCCTCAGCACCATATATATAGAAAAAGCCAGAAGTGTTGCTGTGGCTCAAGTGGTAGAGTGATTGCCTTGAGCAAAAGAAGCCAGGAACAGTACTCAGGCCCTGAGTTCAAGCCCCAGGACTGGCAAAAAAGAAAAAAAAAAAGACATCTAAGTTTTGAATTGTGTATTCCACTGCAGGTCCAGAACACATAGTTCTGTTCCAAAATGCATTCCACTTTTAGAGTAGTCACAAGGTTTCAAAAAAAAAAACAAAACACACACACACAAAAAAAACAATATAAAGCAAGTATCAGAGCGTATGTAGATAAAACATAGTTTCAGGATATCTGAGAATCTCTGCAGCCCTCTGGCTTTATTTACATGCATGCCTTGTTCGGGTCTCTTTTGAACCTAGAATTACTTCTACTCTCTTGATGGTAGGCGGCACTCATTCTACATTTCAATTTGGAGCCATAAAAGGTGTTTTAGAATAAGTAATGAAGAAAATGAATACCGGTTTGCTTAAAGCATCATTAATAGTGTTATAATTTCTCAATCTAATCCCTTAAAATTCCTCAACTTCTCTCGTCTGCCCAGTGGAATTCCGTGGCATGGCACGATCAGGTTGACTGGCACTCCCCGGTCAGGCTGATTGTATCCCAGGGAGGCACAGATGGTTCAGGGCACCCAATGGCAAGGGCTAAAACAATTGCATTGTAAGTGTGTGCACATTTCTCTATGTGTAAGAGTCACATGAGAAGTCATTACAGAAAACATGGCTGCATGGGGCCCCATGCTCAACTGGGGGCGCGCAGCCCTCAGGGATTTCCCATGGGTTGAGGGTACCTTGCTTCTGCCCTGTCTCCAATTCACTGGCAACAAGGCAGAACTGGAGCCCTGTTTCAGCCCTGAGTGACAAAGCTAAGGGATCGTGCCTAGGCTCTGACTTCAGCACACACGAAAAGAAGACAAAGTTTATTGCAATAAAGTCAGACCAGTGCTAACATAATCTTTGAAGAGCTATTTTAAAAAATTTCAAAAACATCACATAGATTGTTATATGCCCAAAAAGTGTTTTCTTTGGATTTCTTTAGAGGTCTACGGGAAGCCAGTTTAACTGAGCAGGGAGGGAAAGGAGTTCCTCACATCAGAGCTGAGAACTCGTGCCCTTGCAGGAGAAGCAGTTCTCTTGTGATGACAACGGTCTGGGGAAGACACTGTGCTATGTTTGGAAACATGGACTCCAAGGCTGGGTAAGTCAGGGCAAAGAACAAGTTCCAATTTGGTATGGCCCCAATAAGGCAAGAATCATAGCACTACGAGAGGGGTTTTTGTAGGTGTCCATTTCTTAACAAGTTGAAGAATTTTCTCATGCGGATATTTGCCTTTGCTCCTAAGAGTTCCATCTGCAGGACTGCCCTCTGTGCTATCTGCTTCCAGAACACTATGTTTAGACATATGCTGAGAATGTAAGACTAAAACCTTGAAGACAGAATATGAGGATAACTAACACAGTAACTGCCTGCCATTTTTCATCAGATTACCTGTGGTGAGGAGGTTGAAATTTATGACTTTGTGGCGCACTGCTGCTTGAGTAAGCCATGAATTGATACATATTTACTTCAAGTGACCAGACTGAATACATCATGTTACTCATTATGTAACCAACTTGAGTTTTGATAGGCGCTCTTTCTTGGTGAAACTTGACATTATAGATCATACAGGAGATGGAAGATATTCTAAGTATTTACTAGCTGTGAGGGTGAGGGAGAAAGAGATTGATTGACAGGGCAGGATTACTTTTGGAGCAATACTAGTTAGTGTCTGGCAGGGAATCCATTTGTTATGCAGGTCAACATCTTCCTATCGCAGACACCAGAATCTTGGCAGAAAAGTTTGGTGTGAAGGCAAACCTCTGTTTAAAGCCAGGCCTATAGCTGTAGAACTCAGTGCCCGAATACTGATGTAACTGTTCTGTCCTGTTCCTTTTTGTCTATTTTTCTCATATTATCAATCAATAAATTAATGAACAGGCTTTGTGCCTGAGACATGAGACAAAAAGACAAATTTGATCACTATTTCCATCCGGGAGAAACTGGTGGCTGAGGAAGGGTATTTCCATCTAACATTAAAATCTGGATCAACATAACATTAAGTAGCTCAAATTTCTGAGGTGCAAGAGAAGATCCAGAAAGCTTCGCTCCCGGGACATCACCAGCATTGTGGAACATCTTCTGTTTGGCTCTTGCAGCAAGTGCCTAGTTCTTGAAGTATATTCTTTTCTTACAGCAGAACGATGTCAGCTCAGATCGGCAGCCCCCAATCCTGACTTCGCAGGTAAGGCATTCTGCTTCACAGTACCCATCCATTTTCATACAGCACAGTCTTCTATAAGCTCCTTCCCTGGCTGCGTGAAGGAAGCGGTTGGTTATGAGTTACTAGAAAGGGAAGCAAAGCGGTATCACCAGTCTCCCATCAGAATTCCTCTCACATAAGCATCAAAAGATCAGAAATGTATGTATTACATCGGTCTGAGCTCCAATCTCCAGGAAAATAAATGCAATATCTTTACTACTTAACTAGGACAAATTAAAAACTCTTCATTCCCAAAAAATAAAACATGGATTTTACATGCAAACACGTATAATTATGGTTATGTTATACTAATAGAATAATTCTTGTGATTACACTGGCTGCATACTTTTTACCTTGAATAAACAATGTATTCCAAAAAATATTTCCAAGTTGGGTGCCAGTGGCTCACACCTGTAATCCCAGCTACTTAGGAGGCTGAGATCTAAGGATCACGGTTCAAAGCCAGCCGAGGCAGGAAAGTCTTTGAGATTCTTATCTCCAATAATCTACTCAGAAAACGCATGAAGAGGGTCTGTAGCTCAATTGGTAAAGCACTAGCCTTGAGCTAAAGAGCTCAGGGGCAGCCCCCAGGCCTAGAGTTCCAGCCCCATGATGGACAAAAAGCATTACAAATTTAGTGTCTGATGTAGAGAAAAATGTAACTCTGTGCATTTTATATTACAGGCAGATAAATGATAGATCATGCACAAAGGAAAAATAAATGCATGCTAGTCTTCCCCCATGCTGTCCTGCAAAATCATGTCCTACATCTTCTGAACCACCCTGTCAAGCATCCTACCAAACAGCCATGCCTCAGGGCTGACACCAGAAGGAGCCCCAGCAGGACTCTGTGAGGAGTTCCTCACACAGAACATGCAACTCCTGGGTTTTTTTTTGACTCACATTTCAATCCCTCCTGCTCTTCAGTTTCCTTACCATACCACCTTAGTTTCCCTCTTCTTTATTCTAATCAACAGCTCTGTTAGTCTTCACCAGGGCCATATTATCATTCTCATTTAGAGAGGAAACTGCAGCCCAAAGTTCAGCTTGTTAGGATCAGAATTAAGATTCCAACCCAGGTAATTTGCCCTGTTATCGATCATCAGATGTAGTCCCAGCTGTGAGCCTCTGGGATCATCAGGGCAGTGGCGACCATAACAAGTGGTCCAGTGGTGGTTCTTACTTGGTTATTATCAAACACACATTGTTCAGTTTTTGTTTTTGTTTTTTTGCCATCCCTTGAGCTTGCCTTTATTATTAAGCTCCCCTTTATTATGATAAGTATTGTAACTTGACCACCTGAGGCCTGGAAGCTTCAAGGGAACCTGTGCTCTCCCATGGGTAGGCATATGCACCGGACTTCAAAACCATGTGCCCTCCAGAGTGGGTGTATCCACCTGATATCAAATCTATGTGCCAAGTCTATCTAGAATGATAGGTTGGTCCAAATAGATACTAAGAGACAGACTGTAACTCTATTGGCCACCTGCGTGTGGCCTAGCATGCTCTGTAAATGCTGTATCCTCATTGGCCACCTGCATGGCCACCTGTGATGTTGGCCTTATAACCAGACTGGAAGCCACACGAGTTTGGTTCCAGCTCCCTAGTCTGGGCCCTGATCCTGCACACGTGGTCGGCAGTTTTGGCGCCCGAGTCTGGGCTGCCACCAAGGCCAGTCGGTTCACTTTTTGTTCACTTTTTACTTCCCCAATAAATCTGTCTTTTGTCACCTTGTAGCTGGAGACTGTGTGGTGGACCCTTGGGGGAAGCAGGAATCCCCTCCCTGAGGGGAAACCCTATTTCATTGTAGTGAACCCCCACTCTACCTCATACTGGTGCATAGATTTGACTTCAGGTGGATACGCCCACTCTGGAGGGCACTTATATTTGAGGTCAGGTGGATACTCCAATTCTGTAGGACACAGGTTCCCTTGAATCTCCCAGGCCTCAGGTGGTCAATTTACATAACTTATCATAATAAAGGGGAGCTTCCCTGGATAGGGTGGGGGAGAGCTTAGTGGAGATGGAGTTGGCTTCTGCTCTAATCTGAGCTGGAGTCAGCCTGAAGTGCCTCCACAGTTAATGATGGCACTGGCCAGATCTCACCTCCCTATTACACTGGGCAAGTAGACGGGCTCCCCAACTTAGGTCCCTTCTCCTTTCCCGCTCTGCTCTCCATGCTCTCCTACATACTTAGTACCTGCTGAACCTCTAGAATCTCTCACTGGACCAGGCCAACAAACCCCCACGGGGGGAGGGGGGCAGATGACCTCCGACCCCTCCTTCAGCCCTGTCCACCACAGAGGCCTCACCCAACCCCCCCCGCCCCCCCCCTCCGGTCAAGCTGCTCCTCCTCCATGTCATCCTCCTCCTCCTTCCCCACCTCCTCCAGCCCTCTCTCTCACAAAGCCTCTTTCAGCAGCCTGGCCTGTTACTTGCTCTTGCCCTCTCCATAGCCTGTCCCCATCAGCTCCTCTCCTCCACCTCAGGTCCGCTCTTTCCTACTCAGGACCAGACTGATGTGTCCCCAATTCCCATAAACACCACCACAGACTCAGAAAAGTAGGGCGAAGAGCCTTTATCTCAGGACCACACTGCACAGGGCGGGCAGCAGAGTGCAAGGCCAGCCTTCTTTCAGCAGGGTTTAGACAGGGAAAACCACACGTGGTGCTTTACTCCATTGTAAGTAATAGATTGAAAGTACAAATACTCTTGACTGTCACTTAAAAAGAGATTCCTAAAAAATGTCAATTTTGCGACATCTTTCCTCACACATTATCTCATCTTAATTTTTCTTAATAGCTTATTTTTGTTGTTGTTGTGAACGGCGAGTCAAATTTGCTGGAAGTTTTAAGTTACAAACCCAAGGAAGTCATGTGGTGGGAAGCATGATGGTTAAGTCAATGGAAATTCCACATTAGTTCCTTCCTGTTTTCAAGCAGCTTCTGCTGTAAACTCAAAGCCGGCTCTAACTCACCGGACATGCGCCTATTCAAGTCGTATTACACTTAATACAGAGATGGGACGATTTGAGTCCCGAGCCAGGGACTAGGGAGCTAAAGAAGTAAACACCATTAGGGCCCAACCCGGGGCCACGTGGACCCAGGCACGCTGCAAAGAGGCCTATGACTCCTTGTGAGCAGGCAGTCCTTGCATGTCCGCAGATGAACAGTTATCTCAGAAACATGCGAAGTGACAGGAAATGGGTGCCATGGAACGGCTGAAATTGTCTTCTACCTTTTGACCTGGTCTTTGTTGTTGTTGTTGTTGTTGTTGTTGTTACTCACTGTCCCACTCCCTAGGATACACAGACCTTCGGGAGGCAACTGAAGACCCCCGTGGTGCCCTTCAGGGATGCCCACGTGTACATTCACTGTGTCCCATTCAGTGCCCTTGCTTCTTCTAGCCAGCTCCTGGACCCGAGGCCCAGGCCCAGGCCTGAGCAAGCCATCGTCCCTCCCTTGTGTCAGGGAGATGGGCAGGACTGCAGCTGCCGCTGTCTGGGAGCACGAGGCACTGAATCTGGAGTCCAGGGGTCGTCCACTCCTGGCATGCAGCCTGCCACTGGCCACCGCGATGCCTTATCTGAGACAGCCAGGGTGCAGAATCACAACCGCCATGCTGTGTGAACCGCACTGTCTCACCCAACACTCGCCATGAAGCTCATGCTCCAAATAAAATGATTAAGAATTCCAATACATTCACTAAGGAGATTTGAGCTCACTGGAGGGTGGGCGAGTGACTGTGCACGTCTATCGCAGGCACACGAGGTTGGCCCTGATCCCAGCTGCTTACAAACCATATATGTAAAGACTCAAAATCCTTCATTTCAATTCCTCCATTCTCCAATAACACATGTATTAACTTCTGAAGCTGAAATGTTTGCACACAACAGGGGGGAAAACAGGAAAAATATCAGCACAAATCTCTGTTTTAGGAAGGAGGTGCTCACTATGAATTAATGAACTTGGAAATGTTTACAGAAAAGTTGGACAAAAGAATAGAGACTTGTGGGCTAAATATAGAACTCCCCTATGACCCAGCAGCCCCACTTTTGGGTATCTATCCAAAAGACCACAAACAAAATCACAGTAATGCCACCAGCACAACAATGTTCATTGCAGCACAATTTGTCATAGCGAGAATCTGGAACCAGCCCAGATGCCCCTCAGTAGACGAATGGATCAGGAAAATGTGGTACATATACACAATGGAATTTTATGCCTCTATCAGAAAGAATGACATTGCCCCATTTGTAAGGAAATGGAAGGACTTGGAAAAAATTATACTAAGTGAAGTGAGCCAGACCCAAAGAAACATGGACTCTATGGTTTCCCTTATTGGGAATAATTAGTACAGGGTTAGGCAAGTCATAGCAGAGCATCACAAGGCCCAATAGCTATACCCTTATGAACACATAAGATGATGCTAAGTGAAATGAACTCCATGTTATGGAAACAGTTGTAACTACTTTCAACGTCCTATGTGTATCTGTAGCTTCTATTATTGATGATGTTCTTGTATCACCTTCCTGTGGTTGTACCTACACTATCTCTGTAATCTTATCTGAGTATATTGGAAACCGTGTACGCTGGTATTGGAACTAGGAAATTGAAAGGGAATACCAAATTTGAGAGACACAGGGTAAAAAAGACAAACAACTACAAAAGCAATACTTGCAAAACTGTTTGGTGTAAGTGAACTGAACACCTCCATGGGGGGGGAGGGAAAGGGGGAGGAGGGAGGGAGTATGAGGGACAAGGTAACAAACTGTACAAGAAATGTATCCAGTGCCTAACGTATGAAACAG
The DNA here is from genome assembly GCF_023159225.1 of Perognathus longimembris pacificus. Taxonomy (NCBI): domain Eukaryota; kingdom Metazoa; phylum Chordata; class Mammalia; order Rodentia; family Heteromyidae; genus Perognathus; species Perognathus longimembris. The sequence goes on along the minus strand of NC_063178.1, from coordinate 48,462,401 downwards.
TAACCTTTCTGTACATCAGTTTGATAATAAAAATTTGAAAAAAAAAAAAAAAAAGAATAGAGACTTGTGGGTGTCATAGCAGTGACAGAAGCCAGGCACTCCACTGAGTTTTCACCTTATGAATATTAAAGTTTAATCAACTCAAGCGCATGGCAAGGCAGATGCCCAATATTATATCTTGCGTTTAAGGATAAAGAAAACTGAGACTTGAACATTTTTAGCCATCTCTCCAAAGTCCTCAACTGGGTAAGTCTCTCTAACTTCCTCACTACATTTTCTAAAAGGAGGCTGTAATTGTAACTTTGTCTGTGACACTGTATCTCACGCACACAGAAATTCAGAGCCAATTTGGCACACTGTCTGTTCCTCCTTTATTTCCCCTGAAACATTTATAATAATAAGAAAAAAGTGAGCAAGGTCAGCGTTCACATCTGCTCAGTCCTTGTGGGGCCTCCCACAACCTGCAAACTGTTTTTTACATAAGAATAACACTAGATGCACATCCGCAGTGGTCCAGGTTTTCTCTCCTAGAAAACTGACGCTGGAAAAGATCACAGGAAGTAGCTCCTTCACCTAAATGACTGTGTCAGAACCATGCATTCCCCCGGAGTTCTCCCATTCCTAGACCACTCTACATGGCAGTAGACTACCAGACAGACACTCCAGAATACAAGCGTGGCCACAGGACACGCAAGCATATCTGATTCTCACAACCTCAATCTGATGCGGCACATCAGGGCTGCTTGCCTCTGGTTCACACAGAGTCCTATGAAGGCGTGAAGAGAGTTCAAGGAGAACTCATTATTACAGAAAAACGATTCATAATGAGTAGCTCCAGTCTACCCCCACCCCAGCCTGCTTTTTTGCCAGTCTTGGGGTTTGAACTCTGGGCCTGGGTGCTGTCCCTGGGCTCCTTTTATTGTTCAAGGATAGCACTCTACCACTGGAGCCACAGCTCCACTTCAGGCTTTTTCTGTGTTTAATTGGAGATAAGAGTCTCACATACTTCCTTCCCCTGGTTGGTCCTCTGATCTCAGCCTCTAGAGTAGCTGGGTTTACAGGCGTCAGCCACCAATTTTACTTTGTGGAGATCTCTTTTACAGGAGGAGAGCACTTTGTAGACAGAATGGAAGGAAATATTCTCGGGTAACTGCAATCCTCTTGGAAATATTACAAATGCTCCTAATAAATTTCCATCAGTGTTCCAGGTACTCTAGTATCTGTAATATGCACCTTGTCATTTAACCTTCAAAACACCCTTATAGGTAGGTGCTGTTATAATCTGAATGTCATATGCCACTCATCTTGACCAGTAATCAAATTTAAAAATGTAGAAGAGTATTTATAGAATGTCCTTGGGACAAATAAGCAAGTTGAGATAAACGATTTACTGAGAATGTGCTTATTACTAGGTTCCAACAGGAATTGAGTCTAAAATTCTTAATGATATTTCCAAGAATCTGTTCAGTGTTACATGATATCCCTCTTATTTTGGTCTAGCAAGCATCCCGTCATGTCGAGTAGGTATTTTTGTAGTCCTGTAGTTTGTCTACCTGACACATAGACCTTTGGCCTATGCAAGAATGAAATAGAGAGCGGAAATTGGGACTACTCTTGCTTATAATTCTACCCAAATGCATACTGCAAGCACAAGGCAATATTAAAAAGAAACAAAAACACTCAGGACTACTGTGATGTTTCCATGCATGTATATAATATTGTTCGATCAAATTCAACCCTACTATTATTTTCTGCCCTTACCACTGTCTTAAGACAATGTACTAATTTAATGGGTTTCATTATTCTATTTTCATATGTATGTGTATGAAATACTTTGTACAATCAACATACGCTAATCCAAAACAGAGAAGAAAAATCTGGATTTGTTCTTGAACCTACGTGCACATCCAAGCTCTGTCCGTTCTTTTAATTTCCACATGTTCCCCCTCCCCAACAGACTGCTCCCAAAGGTATCTCAGCTGCTTCTTCTTGGCCCAGGTGAGTTCGCTGTGTGTGAGACTTGCAGACTTGGTCGGGGTAAATGCAGGAAGTCGTGCATGGAGGATGAGACAGTAGCTGGAAATTGCACGTTGAACATTTTCTGTTGTCAACGGAGGATCTGACTTACCGGGCTGTCCCTCTTCTGGCCCAAGAGCTGGGGGTAGACAGATCTCCAAGGAAGAACAAGAGAAGACAAGAGATCTGCTTCCCAGATCACGCGTGGAGTTTCTGGACCAACCCCATTTTATTCTCTGCTTGTGTTTGTTTCTTTGTCTACTTTTGGTTTATGATATCTCTTCAAAAATCAAGACATGAGTAAATACCTAATGATAATTCAGTCAGGGACTGCGGTAAATTTGTATAGCATTTTATAATTTATTCTTTTGTAATACTTTTCTCGTATGTCTCAAGGTTGTCTACGAGGGTAGGTATTGTTATCTCCATTTCTACTGAAAGACATTGAGACCGAGGAGGTTGCTATTTACTTATAACCACAGTGCATAGCCAAAGAATGATGTGCACACTACGGTCATTTTCTCTGTATCTATCTGCACATATCAAGTCTTATAGAATGAAGATAGAGACAGCAGTGGCATCACCTCTATGTTACTGGAGTTAAAAATGTTATGGGGGCTGGGGATATGGCCTAGCAGCAAGAGTGCTTGTCTCATATACAAGAGGCCCTGGGTTCAATTCCCCTGCACCACATACACAGAAAACAGCCAGAAGTGGCACTGTGGTTCAAGTGGCAGAGTACTAGCCTTGAGCAGAAGGAAGCCAGGGACAGTGCTCAGGCCCTGAGTCCAAGCATGAGGACTAGCAAAAAAGTAAATAAATAAAATGTTACAGGACACAGAACATTCCTTTAATCCACTTAATTTCTCTTACAGTAATATATGACCATTTATTGATTCCAGTATTCATAGTAAGTCTAATGAACAACCCCATGCACTCTGTTAGTGTCTGTGACACTGATTTTACATTTCTCCTCTTTCTTTTAAAGAAAATGTCTAAGTAGCAATTTACAATACTTGTCACTGAATGTAAACAAATGATTGTGGTACCTTTGCTATTTGAAGGAATATTGTGTCACTTCTCAAAATAAAGGTAAACATGGTCAGTCAGAGAACTCAAACGGGATCTCTCAGTTTAAACATCATTTATCTTTTATGTGTCCCAATTCGTCTGTTTTGTTTTTTGGGGGAGGGGGTCATGGGCTTGAATTATGGGCCTGGGCACTGTCCCTGAGCTCTTTAGCTCAAGGCTAGTGTTCTACCACTTGAGCCACAGTGCCACTTCTTTTTGTGGTTTTTTTTTTCTTTCTGTTGGTTTCTTGGTGAATAAGAGTCTCACAGACTTTCCTTCCCGGGCTGGCTTTGAACTGTGATCCTCAAATCTCAGCTAGAATGATAGGTGTCAGCCAACAGTGCCCAGCCTAATTCATCTCTTGCTATTTCACTTTGGAAAACAATTGTTTCTCAGGTAGGATTGTATCTTAATCTGTTTTGGGAAGTGAAACAAAAAGCATAAACTACATGGTGAATAAACAACCTATTTTTTAAGCATAGTTTTGTACGCAGGGAACTCAACAGTCAAGGTACCCAAAGATCTGGTGTCCAGTGGAGATTTCACTGTGCATCATGTAGACACAGTCCTGTCTCTTGTGTCCTGACATAGTAGCCTCGGTATTCCACTTTTCTCCAAGTAATTTGCCACACTTCTCGAGTTCAGGATGGCAGTCAATAAAACCACTTTACCAAGTGGTTGAACGGGAGAAAGGACAGACTCAGAATATGTCCCCCGGGGGTTCCATCATCGCCCTGCAGGAGTCAACTCCCACCAGAACTGCCACTTAAAAGCCCATCTCCTCCCTTCTTACGATTCCAGCCATGATTGTCGACAGGGATTCCTCATGGCTCTCGAATTTCATCTTCACTTTTTCATTGGCTGTTTAGATTATTCTTGTGGAACTAATGTGGGAACTCTTCACACTTGGTCCCTGATTCGCCTTTTAAATTGAGTCTATTATCAGAACTATTTATATGTGATCAACTGCTTTTCAAGACATATCTAAAATGTAACTCTCATGCAACCTAGACTATTCCTTTCATCTATGTACCTCAGAGAAGTGTGTACCTGATTTTACGTGTTCATAGCTGTGAAATTACCTGCTTGTGGATGTTTGTCCTGCCCAGGTCTCCACAGAAAGGACAAAGCTGATAGCTGAGGAGCATCATGAAGCTGAGATATCGTCTACTCATTCTAACTATTACACTGCTTGGTTTTTGTTTTTTAATTGTTCTTGTTAAAGATTCTCTTACAGGCGTCTCCTGTGTGTGTCTCAGAGTCATTCAGACGTGAAGGTCATGGTTGTGTTGTGGTACTGTCTTACCTCCTGCCACATCTAGAGTCAGAGGGTTACAGATGGAGCAGTTCCTCCTGTGGATGTTCATCTCATCACACACTGGCCCTTCCTGACTCTCTCCTTCCTCCCTCTTCTCCTTCTAAGTCTTTCCCATCTAATGCCCTCTTCTTTCCTATGAAGCTTTCTCACTCTCTCTCTCTCTCTCACACACACACCCAAACACACACACACACACACACACACACACACACACACACACACACGAGAATATATACTAGTTTCTCATTACTTGAAAATTCAGCTCTTTTGGTTTCAGCAGTGTGTAAAGTCATTCGAGATTCCTTATAAAACCTAAGAGATCTACCCTAAATTCGCTATTTATCCTAAAGATTAAAATTCAGGACACGGGAAAGCCACTTGCACAACCTTGTTCATTGCTGCACTATTCACAATATGGTCAAAGGTATGTAAACAGCCAACAATGCCCTTCAGGGGATGAATGGTTCAAGTAAGCATGGTCTCCGGTGTGGTAGATCACAACTGTAATCCCAGTCATTCGGGAGGCAAAGATCTGAGGATCACAGTTCAGAGCCAGCCCAAGTAGAAAAGTCTGTGAGACTCTTATGTGGAAGTTAGATCCAACTGAAAAATATTTGTGTAAACATATACAAGGTCATATGCACATGGACACCAGCCTATGAACTGAAGTATGGTGTATCCAGGGGAGAAGTCAAATAGCATAACCCTTCTGAACAACTAACTTATATTCTAGCAAAATCAAAACCAGGAAGCTGGTTCTTCAGGTACATGCATGGGGAGGACAAGGAGGGGAGTAAACAAATGAAGAGAAGAAGCAGGGAGAATTCAGCCATGATATCCAATGCACACCCTATGAAAGTAGGAAAATTGAATGGAGGGGTGAGGTTGGGCCGGATAGGGGAGAATGAAGAGAGGGGTAATATCAATCAAGATACAATGTACTCATAAACTGACCCATTGACTTGTAAGCCCTTTGTTCAAGTACTTGAAGGTAATAAAATTCTAATTAAAAAACAACAGCAATGACAACAAAACAAAAAGAATGCAAACAAAATGTTGGAAATGTGTGCTGTGATTGTGATTTGGCTTTGTCATTCCAAGAGGGAAATGAAGGAAACGCTCTTGTGCTGACTTTTAGGAAATGGCTTTCCAGAAGGCTTCTTGGAAAATTCAACATACAGTGCTTATGTCCAACTCACCCACAAAAGTATCTACAGGAGAATGCTATTGCTGGAATCTCCCTGATCATAAGTAAAGAAACCTCCAATTAGATGTTTCAAATATAGAAAAACATTGGCTTATAATGTGATCCATAAAATATCTTAGCTTTGCACCAACTTTGAACACATAATGATTTTCCTTCAGTGATAGAACTGGTCGTGATTCTCTAGAGACAGCTTTCAACAGTAAATCAAGGAGCATCTCCTGTTGCAAAGCACAGGTCTAAGAAATAAATGGGGAAACAATTATGGAGGGCAAATTGCTTGTCTCTATGGAAGAACTGAAAAATGCCAAATGATATAATAACTGAAAAATTGACAAATTTGGTAGAAGTGAAACTTTTGAGTAAAATACAAAATAAACTCAAAGACATTCTTGACAAGACATAGCAGATTCAAACTTCTCAAAACCAAAGACAATGAGAAGTGTTGACAGCAGCAATAGATAAAGAAAATCTTACTTATAGAACACAATTCAAAGACAGAAAATTATTATCAGAAATTATAAAGTGTGAAGCAAATGACTTAAGAATTCCCAACTGCTGAAAGAAAAGAACTGCCAATATTGAACCTTGCATACAGCAAAATATTGCTTCAGAAACCAAAATGAATTTAAGACAGTCTCAAATATAGGAAGTACTAACTTGAAAGAATGGTTCAAAAAATAACTAAAATAATGGAGCCAGTTTTGGGTATCTCACATTTGCAATCCTAGCTACTCAGTAGGCTTGAGGATTGGGGGTGGAAGCCAGTCTGGCCAGTAAAGTTGGTGAGACTCTTATTTCCATTTAATCAGAAAAAATGTTGGAAGTAGAAATGTGACTCAGGGTGTAGAGCTCTAGCTTTGATCAAAAAAGCAGAGAGAGCTAGCTCCATTTGAAATAGCCTAAAAAAAAGTAAAATAGCTGGAAATAAACCAAACAAAGAAAGACAAAGGCCTTAATAGCGAAAACTATAAAAAAAATTTGAAGAAAGAAATCAATGATGACATCAGAAAATAGAAAGAGCTCCTATGTTAATGGATAGTAGCATTAATATTGTGAAAATGGACATGCTGCCAAAATGATCTAGAGATTTAACATGCCCCAAGTCAAAATTCCAATGACAGTCTTTAATGAGATGGAGAAAACAATCCACAAATTCATATAGAATAACAAAATCTCCAATAGCCAAAGCAATTCTGTACAAAAAAAAGCAATGCTTGTAGTATCACAATTCCAGACCTCAAATGCTAACAAAACAGCTTTAGTATTAACACAAAAATAGACCAAAAGACTAATGAACACACACAAAAAATCCAGAAATAAAACCATATCTTAGAGTTATATGAGATTTAATAGGGGACCCAAAGATACATGTACATCTTGGAAAAAAACATAACTTCTTCCAATAATTGGTGTTGGGAAAACTGGGTATCCATATTAAGCAAACTAAATTTGGATCCTTATTCATCATCATGTGCTAATATCAACTCAAAAGGGATTGAATATCTCAATGTCAGACCTGAAACTTTGAAATTATTGCAAGATGTAGTAGGAAAAACATTAAAACTTATGAGTATAGGCAGAAAGTTTTTGAAAAAAAAAATTCCCAGAGGCATAGCAGATAGGAGAGAGGCTTGACAAATGGGATTACCTCACAATAAATTTCTGAGTGGGGTATTAATGATTCACACCTGCAATCCTAGCTACTCAGGTGGGTAAGATCTAAGCATCACAGTTTGAAGCCAGCCCCAGTGAGGAAAGTCCATGAGATTCTTATTTCCAATTAACCGTCAGAAAACTAGAAGTGGAACTGTGGCTCAAAGTGGTAGAGCAATATCCTTGAGTGAAAAAGCTCAGAGACAGTGTTCAGTCCCTGAGTTCAAGACTCATACTGACGAGAAAAAAAGGTTTTGCATAGCAAAGGACAGTTACTAATCCAAAATCCATGTCTCATTCCAAACAAATCTCCAAAAAGGAGCCCATATATCAATATGTAAAACACATCTTATGACCTCATACATCCTAATTTCATTTTATCCAAGTGTATCATGAATCTATGTGTCTATAGACAGCAACATTTTTTTAGCTTGGGAAAATCTAATTTAAGGTAGTTTAAAATACGGAGAGTACACATATTAGAATCAGTGACAATACTACACTGTATGGTAGTTTTGTTGTTAAGGAAAAAGTGCAAACCCTTCTGTACAATCACCTTGACAATAAAATTAAATTTTTAAAAAGTACATGAAGGCAGATGAATACAGCCAGACATTCAGAAAGACTTATCTTTAAAAGACGTAGACCTAGGAAGAATTGGCATTAGGCCTGGGAAAAAATGGACATTATTCCAATCATTCAAAGAAATTCACAAGTTCAACAATATCCTAGAAAAAGAAAAAAACTGTGAAATTAACATGTGCTCTGTATTTGAAAAGCTAGGTGGCTGAGACTGACAGAAGAGTAAATGCAGCAAAGGCATCCAAACAGCCATATGACTTCCTAAATGATGTACCTGATGGTCCAACAAGCTGCTGAGTCACATCATTATGTATTCTCCATGATAAACACAACCAGAGCTGAAGAATCTCAGAAAGCACATGATGAATGTGCATTCATATTGAGAGAGCAACTTTTTGAAGAGAGTCCCAGAAGCACAATAGGTAGGAGAGAGACTTGAAAAAATGGGGCTACATCAAAATAAAAGTTTCTGCACAGCAAAGGACATAGTTACTAAACTATAAAGAGAGCCAACAGACCATGAGAAGATCATTATCAGGAATATATCTGACAAAGGTGTAATCCCCAAAATACACAAGGAGCTCAAGAAATTAACTCCTCCCAAAGCTAATAAACTAATCACTAAATGAGCATTGGAATTAAGGGGAGACTACTCAGTAGAAGAGGTAAGAATGGCATAGAAACATATGAGGAAATGTTCAATAACCCAGGACATAAAGGAAATGCAAATCAAAAAACTCTGAGATTCCATCATGCTCCAGATAAATTGGCCTGTGACATGAATTCAAACAACAAATGTTGGTGGGGATGTAGGGGAAAGGAGCCCTATTGCACTGTTCAAGGGAATATAAACTAATACAACGACTCTGGACAGCAGTCTGGAGATTCCTCACAATACTAAGTATACATCTACCCTTCAACCCAGCCATACCACTTCTGTGCATCTGCCCAGAACATCACAAGCCAGGATGCTGTATAGACATTTGCACATCCACGTTCATTGCTGTACTATTTACAATAGCCAAGTACAGGAAACATCTCAGTTGCCCTGCAATTGATGATTGTATAAAAAAACGTGCAGTACTTCCATACAATAGAATTTTACACAGCCATTAGAAAGAATAGAATCACTTGCAGGGAAGTGGATGGACCTATAATAACTCATGTAAAGTGAGGTAAGCCATCACACATTGTGTTGAAAATGAACTATCCAACTTGAGGGCTGGGATGGGAGTGAACACCTTCAAGAGAGAAGGAAGGGGTAACATTGTCCAATAAGAAATGTACTCATTACCGGACTTATAAAACCTTAACTCCTCTGTACATCCCCTTTATGCCAATAAAAACAGCAACAAATAGCTCAGGGACAGGGCCGAGGCCCTAAGTTCAAGCCGCAGGACTGGAGAGGGTGTGTGTGTGTGGAGAGAATAAATACAAAGAACCTTGTAACATTAGGGGGGGAAAGAAATGTGGTGGATAGAAAGATAAACATAAGTATTCTTTTGTTTGAGTTTTCTAAACTATATTTCTGTAAGCCTGATAGCCGCCCTCTCCCATAGTTTAGCATGCCCCTTCCCTAGGCAACACTAGGCCCATTTAGTGAGGGCAGTAGATAATCAGCCTCCACCCCTTTATATTGAGATGGCACTCCTTTAGGGCAATTATGGCCACAAAAGGCAACAAGATCCCCTTAGCGTGACCTTCAGGCCTGGGCAGCTGCAGGTCCCCTTTTCTACCATTTGGACAGCAGCCATAAATCCCAGGCCGACATGATGAAGCTCCTTGTCTGCACGTCCCCGCCTTCAAGACCTCCTAGGTTATATATGTCACCCCAGACAATAGGCCGCAATAGGATTGCAATTCAAAGCCATCCCCGGAAGGAAAGTGAGACCTTGGCTCCAAGTATCCACTCCAAAGCTGGAAATGGTTAAAGCTGTTGAAGTGCTAATGTTGTACAGGAAGAAAATGGAGAAGCCACGTTTTCTGTTTTTGTTTGTTTGTTTTCGGTCAGTCGTGGGGCTTGAACAATGGGCTTGGATGCTGTCCTAGAGCGCTTCAACTCAAGGCTAGCCTTCTACTACTTTGCAACACAGCTCCACTTCTGGGTTTTCTCGTGGTGAATTGGAGATAAGACTCTCAGATCTTCCTGACTGTTCTGGCTTTGAACCGTGATCCTCAGATCTCAGCCTCCTGAGTAGCTATGATGGCCAAAGAGGCAAGAAAGAACAAAAACAATACCAACAAACCAATTCAGCTCCAATGGGGAGCTGAAGTGGGACGCCATGGTGACCGAGGAAGAGCCAGGAGACAGAACACGAACATGGAGACACACGGCAGTGCTTTGAGAAGATATTTTGAAGATATTCTCCATAAGCTAATATGAAATGTTACACATACATTTAGTAAATATATTGAGAAACATGCACATGCATTTAGAAGTACATAAATGTTATATTCATATTGTAAAACATACTGTGTATTACATATACTATAAAATGTAAAATAAAAGGACAGAGGGACTTCAAATAAATTTTATCTAAAATTGATCTTATATACTGTTGTTGCCGCTAGAAAGTAACAATATATTATTATGTTTGTCTATTTGTGTGTACATATCCTTGCACACATTTAAGTATATATATATATATATATATACATATATTTTACATATGTAAACTACAATTCATAATGAAATCACTAAAATTATATGTTGAGGTATATGATAGATGAAACAAATTTGGAAGAGAGCTTATTTCTTCTACTTATTGAATGCCTTGTTATGTACTCAAGGCTGGCTACTAATGCAAGGTCCTCCTAACTTAGCTTCCTGATTGCTATGGTTACAATATTGTGCAATCACTCTGGCTTAAAAACTTAAAGATTAAAGAAGAGGTAAATGTGATTGAAAATAGGCCATTCAACAAAATTGTAAAACTAAAAGCTGGTTCTCTGTGAAAATAAATAAAATTGACAGACCCCTTGCAAGACTTACAAAAAAAAAAAAGAAGAAGAAGAGAAAAGACTCATATCCATAAGCTCAGATACTCCACCAGAAAAATTACAACAAATACACACGATATTCAAACAATCATAAGGAACTATTTCCAGAACCTCTACTCACTAAAGAACAATACTTTTTTACAGAAATGGATCAATTCTTAGAGAAGTATAAACTGCCCAAACTGAATCAAGATGAAATACATCAACTAAATAAACCAATAACTTACAACGAGATACAGGAGGTAATCAAGAGCCTCCCAACAAAGAAAAGCCCAGTCCTGGATGGATTCACGAATGACTTCTATAAAACCTTTATTGAGGAACTAATACCAATACTCCTCAAACTCTTCCACAAAATAGAAACAGAGGGAGAAATCCCAAACTCATTTTGTGAGGCTAATATTATACTCATCCCCAAACCAGGCAATGACCCAACAACAAAAGAGAACTACAGACCAATATCACAAATGAACACAGACACAAAGCTGCTCAACAAAATATTAGCTAACAGGATCCAGAAACTGATCAAGAATATTATACATCATGATCAAGTAGGCTTCATCCCACAGACACAAGGATGTTTCAACATCTGTAAATCAATAAATGTAATTCAGCACATAAACAGACCCAAGACCAAGAATCACATAGTCATCTCAGTCGATGCCCAAAAAGCCTTTGACAAAATACAACATCCATACATGTTAAAAGCCCTAGAGAGAACAGGAATAGATGGAACATTCTTTAAAACAATAAAAGCCATATACAACAGACCAGCTGCTAATATCATATTAAATGGGGCGAAACTAAAACCATTCCGCCTAAACCCAGGAACAAGACAAGGATGCCCACTCTCCCCACTTCTTTTCAACATAGTGCTGGAACCCCTAGGCATAGAAATAAGGCAAGAGGAGGACATCAAAGGAACCCACATTGGCAAAGAAGAAATCAAAATATCCCTATTCGCAGATGACATAATCTTATATCTGAAGAATCCAAAATACTCAGTCCCCAAACTCCTGCACCTAATAAACCAATTTGGCAAAGTAGCAGGATACAAAATCAACCCACAAAAGTCAGCAGCTTTTCTGTATACCAGCAATGTACAAGCAGAAAAGGTACGTATGGAAACAATACCATTTACGATAGCTAAAAAAAGAATAAATTACCTAGGGATCAACCTAACTAAAGAGGTGAATGACCTATTCAATGAGAACTATAAAAAATGTTAAAAAAAGAAATCAAAGAGGACACAAGGAGATGGAAAGACCTCCCACGCTCATGGGTAGGCAGACTGAATATAGTGAAAATCGCCATATTGCCCAAATTGTTATACAAATTCAGTGCGATCCCCATCAAGATCCCAGGTACATTCTTCACTGAAATACAGAAAGCAACCCATAAATTGAGATGGAACAGCAAAAGACCTAGAATAGCCAAAGCAATTCTAGGCAAAAAAAAGCAGTGCAGGAGGTATCACAATACCAGATTTCAAGCTCTATTATAGAGCCATTATAACAAAAACAGCCTGGTATTGGTATAAAAACAGACCTGAAGACTAATGAAGAATAGAATAGAAGACCCAGAAATAAAGCCGCATTCTTACAGTCAGCTGATATTCGACAAAGGAGCTAAATACATACAATGGAAAAAACATAGCCTCTTCAACTTCTGGTGCTGGGAAAACTGGGCAGCCATATGTAGGAAATTCAAAGTATACCCTAGCATATCACCATGTACCAAGATCAACTCAAAATGGACCAAGAACCTCAATATCAGACCTGAATCTTTGAAACTACTGAAAGACAGAGTAGTAAAGACACTGGAACTTATAGGCACTGGAAGGAACTTCCTGAATATAGTCCTAGGGGCACAACAGATAGGGGAGAGTCTCAACAAATGGGACTACTACAAAATAAAAAGTTTCTTCACAGCTAAAGACATAGCCACCAAACTAGAAAGACAGCCAACCATATGGGAAATGATCTTCACCAGCACAGCAACAGACAAAGGCCTAATATCCGTCATCTACAGAGAACTAAAAAAACTAACCCCATCCAAGCCCAGTAAACCAATTATTAAGTGGGCAAAGGAGCTAAAGAGAGACTTCACAGGAGAAGAGATTAAAAATGGCAAAGAAACATATGAGGAAATATTCAACATCCCTGAAATATTCAACATCCCTGGCAGTAAAGGAAATGCAAATAAAAACAACCCTGAGATACCACCTCACTCCAGTTAGAATGGCCTTTACTCTGAAGTCAGGCAACAACAAATGCTGAAGGGGATGCAGGGAAAGAGGAATCCTTCTCCACTGTGGGTGGGAATGCAAATTAATACCACCACTTTGGAGAACAGTGTGGAGGTTCCTCAAAAAACTCAACATAGACCTACCCTATGACACAGCCATACCACTCCTAGGCATCTATCCTGAACAACAGGTCTCAGGATATCAAAAAGGAATCTGCACATCCATGTTTATCACTGCACAGTTCACAATATCCAAACTATGGAAACAACCCAGATGCCTCTCTACAGATGAGTGGATCCAAAAATGTGATACCTGTACCAATGGAATAGTACATAGTGATTAGAAATAATTAAATATTGGTATTTTCAGGGATATGGTCAGAACATGAACAAATAATGTTGAGCGAGACAACCCTAAAACACAGAAAACAAAAGGGCATGATCTCCTTGATATATGACTGTTAGGGTGTGGGGGGGGAGCACTAGAGACCAGGTCTGTGATACCAAAAACTTCTTGTCAAATGGTATTTCCCACAAGTGTGGGTCAGCGACCTTACATTATGTAATGAAAACCAAACAACTACTAAAGATAAAAAGGTCTACAATAGACCTCTCAGTGGATCACAATAGCTCAAAAGCTATATATGTATGATCACATAAGACAAGGATAAGCAAACTCTACAGTTGACGTTATATTTAAGTTTCTAGGTGAATTTCCTTTGGCATATGCCATGTGGCTACTGTATATGTTTTGGTACATTGGGTAATATATATATATATATATATATATATATATATATATATATATATATATATATATATATAACGAGGGTGTAAGATATCACAAGAAATGTACTCACTGCCCTATTATGTAACTGTACCCCTTTTGCACAACTCCTTGTCAACGAAATTTAATTAATAATTTTTTTAAAAAGCTTAAACAAATGTTCAGGAAATTCGCTAATTGCAAAACAAGAAAAAAGAAAAATGAAGAAAGAATAAAAATAGTGTGGCATGCATATATTTGTGCTCAGATTAAATGGTTTGTGTTCTACAATTAATATAAAAGATTACATAATAAATTTTAAAATATGACTTACATGTATATTATCTATAAGCAAGCTCAAATATAGTTATGCTACTCTCTTAAAAGAAATAATTATATAAATATAAATCATTTTCATGAAGGAAATTAGTAACTTCCTTAGGTCAACTAACTTTGGAGCAAAGAAAATTATACTCAAAGAGAGAAGTTACACACTAATAAATTTAATTTCCCTTCAGTTTTTCCAGGCAGAAAACTAGGAAGAGTATATGTAGGACATGACATAAACCATTAAGGTCTAGTTGAATTTACAGACCTTTGACTAACAAAAATCAGATTACATGTTATTTGCAAGTTTCTATGAAAAATATGTCATGAGAAACAAAACTCAATAAATAGAAAATAAATAACATCATTAAGAGTATGTTCCTGACCATAATGAAATTTTTAAAACAGAAAAAAATCTCATAACACTTAGAAACAATAGAATTTGAATAAACTGTGAAGTAAATGTTCTCAAAATTCATCATTTCAAAAGCCCAACTGAACTGAAATGAAAATATGAAACTCTCAAGATGCAAGTGTTCTGTGAGCTAGTAACTTCCTTAGTCGTCTTTATTAAATAATTTAGTTTTAGTTGTTGAACTCATAAACAGGTTTCTTTGTGGTGTTTCCATCATATTTGATCAAATTTTTCTCCTGTATTATACTATTAGCCTCCTTCCACCTTTTCTTTGCTCTTTTTCAAACATGATTTAGTGTTTCATTGTTATACTTTTACACACACACAGGGTCATATACTGTCGTCGTGCTCACTCAGTGCCTTCTCTTTACACACGTTTCCCTTCCATAGATAGTACCCTAGCAGACAGTTCTCCTTTCATGCCCCTTCCCATTATTACTATTATTATGGCTATCAGTATTATTTCATGTCTAGATTATACATATGAATGAAAGAATGTGGTATTTGCTCTTTTGAGCTTATTTTGTTCGAAGTGATATTCATCCTTTCTACCCATTTTCGGTAAACAGCATTCAACGTTATTGAATTCTTCTTTAGGACTGAAACATACTTTGTAGTGTATATATAGGTAACAGATTTTCCTCATTCACTCACTAGTTGTAGGACACCTAGGCTGATTCCATAGATGAGCTATTATAATTAGTACTGAAATAAACATGGATGTCTGGGTGTTCCTATTCTATGGTATGTAGATCCACACTCCTTTGAATTTTTAGTTTTATGTTTGTTTTTTTTAAGTTGAGTTTTTTTAGAAACATCCTTACTGACTTTCAAAAGTTGCAGAACTTATTTTTGATGAATAGCAGTACACGAGTGTCCCTTTTTTGTAATGTTATACATTGTGGGGCTTGAACTCAGGGCCTGGGTGTTGTCCCTGAGCTCTTTGGCTCAAGGCCAGTGCTCTACTACAAGTACAGTTCGGAGTGATGCTTTTGCTCTGCATCTTCAGTAGAATGTGTCATTTGTTTTCTTGATGATTGCTTTCCTAACTGAGGTGAGATACAGCATCACTGTTGTTTGATCTGCATTTCCTTTAGGATTAGTTTGTTGAATAGCCTTGCCTTTCTCCATCATTGAAGAGGTTGTTTTTGACACTTTTGTCAAAACACAGATAGTTGTACCTTTATTTATTTCTAGAAGGTTTACCCTATTCTGTTGGTATATGAAACTGTATGCTGGAACCATTCTAATTTTTAACCGTGGCTCTGTAATATAATTTGAAGGTTGCTATTATAATAATGCCACCATGGCACTTCTTCTTCAAAATTGTTTTAGTTAGTTGGGTTTTTTAGAGTTTCCATATAAGTTTTGTTGTTGTTTTTTATTTTGTCCATTATGAGGCTTGAACTCTGGGCACTGTCCCTGAGCTCTTTTGTTCAAGGCGAATGCTCTACCACTTTGAGCACAGGATTATTGCGAGTTTTCCCCTGGTTAATTGGAGATAATAGCCCCGTGGGGACTTTTCTGCCTGGTCTGGCTTTGAATTGCAATCCTCAGATCTCAGCTTCCTGAGTTTCCATGATTACAGACATGAGCCACTGACACCCAGATAGTTTTCATATAAATTTTATGATTGCTTTTTCAATTCCTGTGAAGAATGATGTAGGAATTTGGGGGAAATTTCATTAAATGTGTAGATCAATATCAGTATTATGGTTGTTTTCACAATAGTATCTCTGAAGATCCATGTATATGGGAGGTCTTTGACTTTTCTAGTGTCTTCAATATTAATTTTTAGTAGTTGATACTTTTGCTGTAAGGTCTTTCACCTCCTTACTATGACTTTTTTAAATATGGTATGAATGGACTGGGATTTTTTGTTTGTTTATTTCTTTCTTGACCTGTTGATTACTGTCTTATAAAAAGACTCTTTGTACTACAGTAGTTTTAAAATCTGATGATTAATTAACAATGTGTAAGCTTCAACGGAATTTAGTTAGTTCTTAACAAATGCCTACAAATCAAGATGATTATCCGGAATCAGGGAGTCCGGCTCATTATTAATATTTATTTCCTTGGGACATATAGACAAAAGGAAACAGGCTCAATACCAATCTAGACAAAAATTAGCAAGTCCTTATCTCAAAGAACAAGATGGTTGTGGTGATACATGCAATGAATATGGTTGTGCTGGTAGCTTTAGTGTGGTCTTGTTTGTGACCCCTTGGGTAAATGCCCAGGAGTGGAGGTGCTGGGTTATAGGGGAGCCTGAGGTTTAGCCTTTTGAGAAACCTCCATACTGCTTTCCAGAGTGATTGAAGAATTTTACATTCCCACCAACAGTGTAGTAGGATTCCCGTTTGGCCACATCCCCACTAGCATCTTTTCTTTTTAATTTTCCTTATAATGGCCATTCTTTCTGGGGTCAAGTGAAACCTCAATGTTGTTTTGATTTGCATTTCTTTTATGGTCAGTGATGTTGAGCACTTCTTCAGGTGCCTCTTGGCCATTCTCATTTCCTCTTCAGAGAAGTTTCTCTTTAAGTCTTTAGGAGGCAATTGGCCCTTTGAGGATTTCTTTCGGGGAATTTAATTTTTGAGTTCTAAGTATGTTTTAGATATGAGGCCCTTGTCTGTTGTATGGCCAGTGAAAATCTTCTCCCAATCTGAAGGCTTTCTATTGATCTAGCAAGCTATGTCCTTTGCCATACAAAAGCTCTTTAGTTTCATGCAATCCCATCTGGCCAAACTTTCTTTGATTTGCTGTGTTTCTGGGCCTTTATTAAGAAAGTTTAGACCTGTGCCAAGGAGCCCTAGTGTTTTCCCTATTCCTTCCTGTAATGCTTTCAGGGTATCTGCTTTTACCTCAAGATCTTTGATCCCTTTGGAATTGATACACACACACACACACACACACACACACACACACACACACACACACAGAGCGTTTTTTTGTTTTCTTTTGTTTTGAGGCAAGGTCACAATACATAGCCAAGTTTGACTTTAAATTGCCTCATGCTAGCCTCCCAAGGGGTGATTCAGGAATTCATGCCACCGTGATGGAATTTCACATGTATCCTTAATTGCTCCATTACTATTTTCAATTTTGTGTGTACACATATTTAAATGTGTATATAATGTCTTTTTTATATTTACTTTTTGCTAGTTCTGGGTTTGAACCTAGGACCAGGGCACTGACACTAAGATGTTCGCTCAAGCTAGCATTCTATTACTTTAGCCACAGGTACATTTTACAACTTTTCGGTGGTAAATTAGAGACAAGAGCTTTATGGAGGGCTCAGAATATGGCCTAGTGGCAAGAGTGCTTGCCTGGTATATATGAAGCCTTGGGTTCAATTCCCCAGCACCACATATATAGAAAAGGCCAGAAGAGGCACTGTGTCTCAAGTGACAGAATGCTAGCCTTGAGCAAAAAGAAGCCAGGGACAGGGCTCAGGCCATGAGTCCAAGGCCTAGGACTGGCAAAAAAAAAAAAAAAAAGAAAAAGAAAAAGAAAAGAAAAAAAAAGAGTTTTATGGACTTTCCTAACCAGGCTGGCTTCAAATCACAATGTTCACACCATATCCTACTAAGTAGTAAAGATTATAATCCATTTACCACTAGCTGCTATTTTGGGGTGTATGAGTCTTTAGTTCTTTTATGTAGATTATTGTAAGGTATTTTTGGACATATTCTTAAAATAATAAAACAATCTTAGACCAACAACTACATTTCTATACTATTCATGCATTTTTCCTGCGTCCTTCCACACTGTTCTCACTCTCTGTGATATTATTGTCATGTATATTACATCTTATTATCTCACCAACATAAAGCATGTTTTACAATCATTTTCATGCATTTGTCCTTTCAATTAATTAGGAAAATAAAAGTATAATATATTTGTATTATCATATATATTTATGTAGTTATCTTTAATGGTGTTCTTATTGCAATGTATGGATCGACCACTTACTATCTTTTCATTTTTTCTGAAGGAATCCTTCTTGTAATTTATTAATAACTGTTCTCCACTTACTTGTCTAATGAAGTAATGGATTGATTTCTCACTAGTATTTTTATCAGTTTTTCTTTTGTGCCAATCCTGAGCCTTGAAATCAGGGACCAGGCACTGTCTCTATGCTTTTTGTTTTTCAAGACTAGTTCTCTTCTACTTAAGCTACAGCCCTACTTCTGGCTTTTGGGTGTTTAACTAGAGATGAGTCTTGAGGACTTCCTGTTAGTGCTGGATTTGAACTGGGATCCTCATATCTCAGCCTCATGAGTAGCTAGGATTACAGATGTGAGCCAGAGGTAACCAACTCTTACTAGTTTTTAAAGGAATGTAAGTTGGGCATCTTATTCAGGAAGTTAAAACCTTCAATATTGAGGTTGAAAGCCAGCCCAGCAAAGAAGTCCACCAATCTCAGTCACCAAAACAACTCAGCAAAAAGCAGGGCCAGAGACCTGCCTCAAGTTATAGAGCACCATTTATGAACAACTCTACAAGCTCAAGTCTCTGAGTTCAAGCTGTGGTACCAGCATGCTGTGGTCCCTAATGAAACAAGGATCTTTATTGGACCAGCATTGTCTCAGCATGGAATTCTGCATTCTGCTCCCATGCTGCATCTGGAGGATAGCTAACAGTTTTCCTTCACACAATGATCCCTTCCAAGTATTGTCTTTCTTGTGAATTCCTGGAGCAATTCTGTAAGGTCTCTTTTCCTTCAAGATAACCACAGCAGTCCTTTGTAGCTTTGCTTACTGTTTACCTGAACGTTTGAAAAGTATTTTTCTAAGTAACATTCAGTTTGGCTGAATGTTTCCTATGTCTCATATGTTTTGTGGTGCTCCTCAAATCTAGAAATTTAAAACAAATGAGTAGAAGTCCCTTCTTTCACAGTGTCAGATGAGGCAGATTGTATGCTTAGGGCAGCTATCCAGATCCTGCACCTATCTTGTGTGTCTGTATGTACTCCTCAGACCTCAGGAATCTATGGAAGCTTGGGAAATCTCACTCCTCAGAACTTTGAGCACCCCCCCCCCGCCCCACCACCCCCTCTCGCAAGATTCTTATTTGCCTTAGCTAGCATTGTTACCTCAGGTACCTTTGGTTTTTTTGTTTTTGTTTTTGTTTTTGTTTTTGTTTTTGCCCAGTCCTGGACTCAGGGCCTGAACACTGTCCCTGGCTTCTTTTTGCTCAAGGCTAGTACTCTGCCACTTGAGCCACAGCGCTGCTTCTGGCCGTTTTCTGTATATGTGGTGCTGGAGGATTGAACCCAGGGCCTCATGTATCTGAGGCAGGCACTCTTGCCACTAGGCCATATCCCCAGCCCCTACCTCTGGTTTTAAACTACTGTTGATAGATACTTTCAGCAGATACCTGGACTTATGACTTTTTGCCACAGAGCCAGGTCTGAGCCAGGTCAAGTGATGGCTAGCTGTACAGACAGAATTTACCCAGAAGCTTTCAGATAGGATATGTGATTTAATATTTGGCTTGGGCATTAGCTTTCTGAAGAGCTCCAAGCCTCTCTTGTATCCTTCAGTGGGCTCTGGGAGATGGATTTCAGAAAAACCATGTTTACTAGTAAATGTGCTTTGAAGACAACAGTAGAACACTACAGAGGGGAAGGGAGCTAAAAGAAGTTAAAATGTTTATCTTCCTTTTTAAATAATAATGGTAACATTCATTTATTTGCAATTATTTCATGCTAAATTTATTCCCGTGCCATAGTTTTTGTTTCTCCATACCTTTTTCCTCTGTGCAACTTCCTCTTCTGGTTTAGGAACTATCTGTTCCTTTTCAGTAAGGATCATCTCACTGTGGCAGGGAGCTCATGTATGGGATCATCCCACCATGGGCTCTGAAAGCTCAGCAGCACATCTTGGGTGCTTTGTTCACCTGCATGTGTTGGATGACCAGGGAGTCTACCTTTAGACCCTTCAGTTCAGCATTGCTCTCTGCAGTCTTAAGCATGTGGAGCAGGAATTCAGCACTCTTGTTGGGCCACCGACCCTGTGTGTAGTCCCACTGTTTGGCCTGGACACACCTGCCAACTCCACCACTGTGATGCAGGAACAGCACACATTGCTTCTTTAAAGTGACGTCTTTCAGGTGTTTGGTAGCTTTTCAGATATGCATCTCTTGATGGCCTGGGCTGTTTCTCTGGTGTTCTTACAGTGAACACGAAGATTTGAACCTCTGGACTTGCATGATTTTGTGGAGTTTTCTGGGTCTAGGGACTAGCAAGCCATTTTCACAGGTCATCTCAGACCACTTACAGGAAGAGGTTTATCTGCTTTTAACAAATGTGCTCCAGTTGTTTAAAATATTTAATTTCCAGAATTCTGGAAAAAATACTGATAATGCATTTTCTCATTGCTTTGCAACAAGAATTAAAATTTCGGAAGTCTTCAATGTGCCATTCTAAAAGCCCGACATACATTTACTTTTTATTAACATCTGTAAATGACAGGTTTTCCAAAATGTATGAATGTATAAATGGTGCTTACTGCTAAAAGGGACCAGACTACACAGAGTCATGGAAGCAGCCCTCTCAATACATGTCTATTGTGAAGGAATTTAATATACTTATTTTAACTAAAAATACCAGTTTAAGTTGTATAGTCTACTATGAGAAAGAATGTTCTAGATTCTTGTTATGGATGAGTACAAAAAATTCACTTTTCAATAAATCTCAGAATCTAGAACCTTCCATTTTTAAAGCTTTTCTAAGACTGAGATGCCGCTCTATCCAGATGTTGCCTTTGTTATATGCATATCCCTAGCCCTAATCCAGTTGATAGTTTATTTCTACAAAAATGTTTATATATATATATATATATATATATATATATATATATATATATATATATATATACACACACACACACATAT